>NW_027194158.1:600000-814795 GCF_032444005.1 Ranitomeya imitator
ATTCCCTACACCCTATACCCTACACTCTATAACCTACACCCTATACCCTACACTCTATACCCTACACACTATACCCTACACTCTATACCCTACACTCTACACTCTATACCCTACAATCTATACCATACACTCTATACCCTACACTCTATACCCTACAATATACACTCTATACCCTACACTCTACACTCTACACTGTATACCATACACTATATACCCTACACTCTATACCCTACACTCTACACTCTATACCCTACACTCTACACCCTACACTCTATACCATACACTCTATACTCTACACTCTACACTCTATACCCTACACTCTATACCCTACACTCTATACCCTACAACCTACGTTCTATACCCTACACTCTATACCCTACACTCTACACTCTATACTCTACACTCTACACTTTACACTCTATACCCTACAATCTATACCCTACACTCTATACTCTATACTCTACACTCTATACCCTACACTCTACACTCTATACCCTACACTCTATACCCTACACTCTAATCCCTACACTCTACACTCTATACCCTACACTCTATACCCTACACTCTATACCCTACACTCTACACTCTATACCCTACACTCTATACCCTACACTCTATACCCTACACTCTACCCTCTACACTCTATACCCTACACTCTATACCATACACTCTATACCCTACACTCTACACTCTATTCCCTACACTCTATACCATACATTCTATACCCTACACTCTATACCCTACACTCTATACCCTACACTCTATACTCTACACTCTATACCCTACACTCTATACCATACACTCTATACCCTACACTCTACACTCTATTCCCTACACTCTATACCATACACTCTATACCCTACACTCTATACCCTACACTCTATACCCTACACTATACACTCTATACCCAAACTCTACACTCTATACCATACACTCTATACCCTAAACTCCATACCCTACACTCTACACTCTATACCCTACACTCTATACCCTACACTCTATACCCTACACTCTATACCATACACTCTATACCCTACACTCTACACTCTATACCCTACACTCAATACCCTACACTCTAAACCCTACACTCTATACCCTACACTATACACTCTATACCCTACACTCTACACCATACACTCTATACCCTATACTCTATACCCTACATTCTACACTCTATACCCTACAATCTATACCCTACACTTTATACCCTACACTCTATACCCTACACTCTACACTCTATACCCTACACTCTATACCCTACACTCTATACCCTACACTCTATACCCTACACTCTACACTTTATACCCTACACTGTATACCCTACACTCTATACTCTACACTCTATACCCTACACTCTATACCCTACACTCTATAGCCCAACACTCTATACCGTACACTATATACCCTACACTCTATACCCTACACTCTACACTCTATACCCTACACTCTATACCCTACACTCTAATCCCTACACTCTACACTCTATACCCTACACTCTATACCCTACACTCTATACCATACACTCTATACCCTACACTCTATACCCTACACTCTACACTCTATACCCTACACTCTACACTCTATACCCTACACTCTATACCCTACACTCTATACCCTACACTCTACACTCTATACCCTACACATTATACCATACACTCTATACCCTACACTCTACATTCTATACCCTACACTCTACACCCTACACTCTATACCCTACACTTTATACCCTACACTCTACACTCTATAACCTACACTCTATACCCTACACTCTACACCCTACACTCTATACCTACACTCTATACCCTACACTCTACACTCTATACCCTACACTCTATACCCTACACTCTATACCCTACACTCTACCCTCTACACTCTATACCCTACACTCTATACCATACACTCTATACCCTACACTCTATACCATACACTCTACACCCTACACTCTACACTCTATACCCTACACTCAATACCCTACACTCTAAACCCTACACTCTATACCCTACACTATACACTCTATACCCTACACTCTACACCATACACTCTATACCCTATACTCTATACCCTACATTCTACACTCTATACCCTACAATCTATACCCTACACTTTATACCCTACACTCTATACCCTACACTCTACACTCTATACCGTACACTCTATACCATACACTCTATACCCTACACTCTATACCCTACACTCTATACCCTACACTCTACACTCTATACCCTACACTCTATACCATACACTCTAAACCCTACACTCTATACCCTACACTCTATACCCTAAACTCTACACTCTATACCCTACACTCTACACTCTATACCCTACACTCTATACCCTACACTCTATACCCTACACTCTATACCCTACACTCTACACTTTATACCCTACACTGTATACCCTACACTCTATACCCTACACTCTATACCCTACACTCTATACCCTACACTCTATAGCCCAACACTCTATACCGTACACTCTATACCCTACACTCTATACCCTACACTCTACACTCTATACCCTACACTCTATACCCTACACTCTAATCCCTACACTCTACACTCTATACCCTACACTCTATACCCTACACTCTATACCATACACTCTATACCCTACACTCTATACCCTACACTCTAAACTCTATACCCTACACTCTACACTCTATACCCTACACTCTATACCCTACACTCTATACTATATACCCTACACTCTATACCCTACACTCTACACTCTATAACCTACACATTATACAATACACTCTATACCCTACACTCTACACTCTATACCCTACACTCTACACCCTACACTCTATACCCTACACTTTATACCCTACACTCTACACCCTACACTCTATACCCTACACTCTACACCCTACACTCTATACCCTACACTCTATACCCTACACTCTACACTCTATACCCTACACTCTATACCCTACACTCTACCCTCTACACTCTATACCCTACACTCTATACCATACACTCTATACCCTACACTCTACACTCTATTCCCTACACTCTATACCATACACTCTATACCCTACACTCTATACCCTACACTCTACACCATACACTCTATACCCTAAACTTTATACCCTACACTCTACACTCTATACCCTACACTCTATACCCTACACTCTATACCATACACTCTATACCCTACACTCTACACTCTATACCCTACACTCAATACCCTACACTCTAAACCCTACACTCTATACCCTACACTATACACTCTATACCTTACACTCTACACCATACACTCTATACCCTATACTCTATACCCTACATTCTACACTCTATACCCTACAATCTATACCCTACACTTTATACCCTACACTCTATACCCTACACTCTACACTCTATACCCTACACTCTATACCATACACTCTAAACCCTACACTCTATACCCTACACTCTATACCCTAAACTCTACACTCTATAACCTACACTCTACACTCTACACTCTATACCCTACACTCTATACCCTACACTCTATACCCTACACTCTATACCCTACACTCTACACTCTATACCCTACACTCTATACCATACACTCTAAACCCTACACTCTATACCCTACACTCTATACCCTAAACTCTACACTCTATAACCTACACTCTACACTCTACACTCTATACCCTACACTCTATACCCTACACTCTATACCCTACACTCTATACCCTACACTCTACACTTTATACCCTACACTGTATACCCTACACTCTATACCCTACACTCTAAACCCTATACTCTATACCCTACACTCTATAGCCCAACACTCTATACCGTACACTCTATACCCTACACTCTATACCCTACACTCTACACTCTATACAATACACTCTATACCCTACACTCTAATCCCTACACTCTACACTCTATACCCTACACTCTATACCCTACACTCTATACTATACACTCTATACCCTACACTCTATACCCTACACTCTACACTCTATACCCTACACTCTACACTCTATACCCTACACTCTATACCCTACACTCTATACTCTATACCCTACACTATATAACCTACACTCTATACCCTACACTCTATACCCTACACTCTATACCCTACACTCTATACCCTACACTCTACACCCTACACTCTATACCCTACACATCATACCATACACTCTATACCCTACACTCTACACTCTATACCCTACACTCTACACCCTACACTCTATACCCTACACTTTATACCCTACACTCTACACCCTACACTCTATACCCTACACTCTACACCCTACACTCTATAACCTACACTCTACACTCTATACCCTACACTCTATACCATGCACTCTACACCCTACACTCTATACCATACACTCTATACCCTACACTCTACACTCTATGCCCTACACTCTATACCCTACACTCTACACTCTATACCCTACAATCTATACCCTACACTATATACCCTACACTCTATACCCTACACTCTACACTCTATATCCTACACTCTAGTAACATAGTAACATAGTAACATAGTTAGTAAGGCCGAAAAAAGACATTTGTCCATCCAGTTCAGCCTATATTCCATCATAATAAATACCCAGATCTACGTCCTTCTACAGAACCTAATAATTGTATGATACAATATTGTTCTGCTCCAGGAAGACATCCAGGCCTCTCTTGAACCCCTCGACTGAGTTCGCCATCACCACCTCCTCAGGCAAGCAATTCCAGATTCTCACTGCCCTAACAGTAAAGAATCCTCTTCTATGTTGGTGGAAAAACCTTCTCTCCTCCAGACGCAAAGAATGCCCCCTTGTGCCCGTCACCTACACTCTATACCCTACACTCTATACCCTACACTCTACACTTTATACCCTACACTCTATACCCTACACTCTATACCCTACACTCTATACCCTACACTCTACACTCTATACCCTACACTCTATAACATACACTCTATACCCTACACTCTATACCTTACACTCTATACCTTACACTCTCCACTCTACACCCTACACTCTATACCCTACACTCTATACCCTACACTCTACACTTTATACCCTACACTCTATACCCTACACTCTATACCCTACACTCTATACCCTAAACTCTACACTCTATACCCTACACTCTATACCCTACACTATATACTCTATACCCTACACTCTATACCCTACACTCTATATCCTAAAATCTATACACTACACTCTATACCCTACACTCTATACCCTACACTCTATATCCCAACACTCTATACCCTACACTCTATACCCTACACTCTACACTCTATACCCTACACTATACACTCTATACCCTACACTCTACACCATACAATCTACACTCTATACCCTACACTCTATACCCTACACTCTACACTCTATACCCTACACATTATACCCTACTTTCTACACTCTATACCCTACACTCTACACTCTATACCATACACTCTATACCCTACACTCTATACCCTACACACTATACCCTACTTTCTACACTCTATACCCTACACTCTACACCCTACACTCTATAACATACACTCTATACCCTACACTCTATACCTTACACTCTATACCCTACACTCTCCACTCTACACCCTACACTCTACACTCTATACCCTACACTCTATACCCTACACTCTACACTATATACCCTACACTCTATACCCTACACTCTATACCCTACACTCTATACCCTACACTCTACTCTCTATACCCTACACTCTATACCCTATACTATATACTCTATACCCTACACTCTATACCCTACAATCTATACCCTACACTCTATACCCGACACTCTATACCCTACACTCTATATCCCAACACTCTATACCCTACACTCTATACCCTACACTCTATACCCTACACTCTATACCCTACACTCTACACTCTATACCCTACACTATACACTCTATACCCTACACTCTATACCATACAATCTACACTCTATACCCTACACTCTATACCCTACACTCTACACTCTATACCCTACACACTATACCCTACTTTCTACACTCTATACCCTACACTCTACACTCTATACCGTACACTCTATACCCTACACTCTATACCCTACACTCTATACCATACACTATATACCCTACACTTTATACCCTACACTCTACACTCTATATCCTACACTCTACACTCTATACCCTACACTCTATAACATACACTCTAAACCCTACACTCTATACCCTACACTCTACACTTTATACCCTACACTCTATACCCTACACTCTATACCGTACACTCTATACCCTACACTCTATACCCTACACTCTACACTCTATACCCTACACTCTATAACATACACTCTATACCCTACACTCTATATCTTACACTCTATACCCTACACTCTACACCCTACACTCTACACTCTATACCCTACACTCTATACCCTACACTCTATACCCTACACTCTATAACCTACACTCTACACTTTATACCCTACACTCTATACCCTACACTCTATACCCTACACTCTACACTCTATACCCTACACTTTATACCCTACACTATATACTCTATACCCTACACTCTATACCCTACACTCTATACCCTACAATCTATACCGTACACTCTATACCCTACACTCTATACCCTACACTCTATATCCCAACACTCTATACCCTACACTCTATACCCTACACTCTACACCCTACACTATACACTCTATACCCTACACTCTATACCATACAATCTACACTCTATACCCTACACTCTATACCCTACACTCTACACTTCATACCCTACACACTATACCCTACTTTCTACACTCTATACCCTACACTCTACACTCTATACCCTACACTCTATACCCTACAATCTATACCATACACTCTATACCATACACTCTATAGCCTACACTCTATACCCTACACTCTACACCCTACACTCTATACCCTGCAATCTATACCATACACTCTATACCCTACACTCTATATCATACACTCTATACCCTACACCCTACACTCTACACCCTACACTCTATATTATACACTCTATTCCATACACTCTATACCCTACACTCTATACCCTACACTCTACACTCTAAAATCTATACCCTACTCTCTACACTCTATACCTTACACTCTATACCAAACACTCTATACCCTACACTATATACCATACACTATATATCATACACTCTATACCGTACACTCTATACCATACACTCTATACCCTACACTCTATACCCTACACTCTACACTCTGTACCCTACACTCTATACTATACACTCTACACCCTACACTCTATACCATACACTCTATACCCTACACTCTACACTCTATACCATACACTCTATACTGTACACTCTATACCATACACTCTACACCCTACACTCTATACCATGCACTTTATACCCTACACTCTACACTCTATACCCTACACTCTATACCCTACAATCTATACCCTACACCCTACGCTCTATACCCTACACTCTATACCCTACTCTCTACACTCTATACCGTACACTATATTCCATACACTCTATTCCATACACTCTATACCCTGCACTCTATACCCTACACTATACACTCTATACCCTACACTCTACACCATACACTCTATACCCTATACTCTATACACTACACTCTACATTCTATACCCTACAATCTATACCCAACACTCTATACCCTACACTCTATACCATACACTCTATACCCTACACTCTATACCCTACACTCTACACCCTACACTCTATACCCTACACTCTAATCCCTACACTCTACACTGTATACCATACACTCTATACCCTACACTATATACCCTACACTCTATACCCTACACTCTACACTCTATACCCAACACTCTATACTCTACACTCTATACCCTACACTCTATACCATACACTCCATACCCTACACTCTACACTCTATACCCTACACTCTACTCTTTATACCCTACACTCTATACCTTACACTCTACACTCTATACCCTACACTCTACACTCTATACCCTACACTCTATACCCTACTCTATACCATACACTCTATACCCTACACTCTATACCCTACACTCTACACTCTATACCCTACACTCTACACTCTATACCCTACACTCTATACCCTACACTCTATACTCTATACCCTACACTCTATACCCTACTCTCTACACTCTATACCGTACACTATATTCCATACACTCTATTCCATACACTCTATACCCTGCACTCTATACCCTACACTATACACTCTATACCCTACACTCTACACCATACACTCTATACCCTATACTCTATACACTACACTCTACATTCTATACCCTACAATCTATACCCAACACTCTATACCCTACACTCTATACCATACACTCTATACCCTACACTCTACACCCTACACTCTATACCATACACTCTATACCCTACACTCTACACTCTATACCATACACTCTATACTGTACACTCTATACCATACACTCTACACCCTACACTCTATACCATGCACTTTATACCCTACACTCTACACTCTATACCCTACACTCTATACCCTACAATCTATACCCTACACCCTACGCTCTATACCCTACACTCTATACCCTACTCTCTACACTCTATACCGTACACTATATTCCATACACTCTATTCCATACACTCTATACCCTGCACTCTATACCCTACACTATACACTCTATACCCTACACTCTACACCATACACTCTATACCCTATACTCTATACACTACACTCTACATTCTATACCCTACAATCTATACCCAACACTCTATACCCTACACTCTATACCATACACTCTATACCCTACACTCTATACCCTACACTCTACACCCTACACTCTATACCCTACACTCTAATCCCTACACTCTACACTGTATACCATACACTCTATACCCTACACTATATACCCTACACTCTATACCCTACACTCTACACTCTATACCCAACACTCTATACTCTACACTCTATACCCTACACTCTATACCATACACTCCATACCCTACACTCTACACTCTATACCCTACACTCTACTCTTTATACCCTACACTCTATACCTTACACTCTACACTCTATACCCTACACTCTACACTCTATACCCTACACTCTATACCCTACTCTATACCATACACTCTATACCCTACACTCTATACCCTACACTCTACACTCTATACCCTACACTCTACACTCTATACCCTACACTCTATACCCTACACTCTATACTCTATACCCTACACTATATACCCTACACTCTACACTCTATACCCTACACTCTATACCCTACACTCTGTACCCTACACTCTACACCCTACACTCTATGCCCTACACATTATACCATACACTCTATACCCTACACTCTACACTCTATACCCTACACTCTACACCCTACACTCTATACCCTACACTTTATACCCTACACTCTACACTCTATACCCTACACTCTATACCCTACACTCTACACCCTACACTCTATACCCTACACTCTACACTCTATACCCTACACTCTACACTCTACACTCTATACCCTACACTCTATACCCTACACTCTATACTCTATACCCTACACTATATACCCTACACTATACACTCTATACCCTACACTCTATACCCTACACTCTGTACCCTACACTCTACACCCTACACTCTATGCCCTACACATTATACCATACACTCTATACCCTACACTCTACACTCTATACCCTACACTCTACACCCTACACTCTATACCCTACACTTTATACCCTACACTCTACACTCTATACCATACACTCTATACCCTACACTCTACACTCTATACCATACACTCTATACTGTACACTCTATACCATACACTCTACACCCTACACTCTATATCATGCACTCTATACCCTACACTCTACACTCTATACCCTACACTCTATACCCTACAATCTATACCCTACACCCTACGCTCAATACCCTACACTCTATACCCTACACTCTACACTCTATACCGTACACTAACTTCCATACACTCTATTCCATACACTCTATACCCTGCACTCTACACTCTATTCCCTACACTCTATACCATACGCTCTATACCCTACACTCTATACCCTACACTCTATACCCTACACTATACACTCTATACCCTACAATCTACACTCTGTACCATACACTCTATACCCTAAACTCTATACCCTACACTCTACACTCAATACCCTACACTCTATACCCTACACTCTATACCCTACACTCTATACCCTACACTCTATACCATACACTCTATACCCTACACTCTACACTCTATACCCTACACTCTATACCCTACACTCTAAACCCTACACTCTATACCCTACACTATACACTCTATACCCTACACTCTACACCATACACTCTATACCCTATACCCTACATTCTACACTCTATACCCTACAATCTATACCCTACACTTTATACCCTACACTCTATACCCTACACTCTACACTCTATACCGTACACTCTATACCATACACTCTATACCCTACACTCTATACCCTACACTCTATACCCTACACTCTACACTCTATACCCTACACTCTATACCATACACTCTAAACCCTACACTCTATACCCTACACTCTATACCCTAAACTCTACACTCTATACCCTACACTCTACACTCTACACTCAATACCCTACACTCTATACCCTACACTCTATACCCTACACTCTATACCCTACACTCTATACCCTACACTCTACACTTTATACCCTACACTGTATACCCTACACTCTATACCCTACACTCTATACCCTACACTCTATAGCCCAACAATCTATACCGTACACTCTATACCCTACACTCTATACCCTACACTCTACACTCTATACCCTACACTCTATACCCTACACTCTAATCCCTACACTCTACACTCTTTACCCTACACTCTATACCCTACACTCTACACTCTATACCCTACACTCTACACTCTATACCCTACACTCTACACTCTATACTCTACACTCTATATCCTACACTCTACACTCTATACCCTACACTCTATACCCTACATTCTATACCCCACACTCTATACCCTACACTCTACACTTTATACCCTACACTCTATACCCTACACTCTATACCCTACACTCTATACCCTACACTCTACACTCTATACCCTACACACTATACCCTACACTATATACTCTATACCCTACACTCTATACCCTATACTCTATACCCTACAATCTATACCCTACACTCTATACCCTACACTCTATACCCTACACTCTATATCCCAACACTCTATACCCTACGCTCTATACCCTACACTCTACACTCTATACCCTACACTATACACTCTATACCCTACACTCTATACTATACAATCTACACTCTATACCCTACACTCTATACCCTACACTCTACACTCTATACCCTACACTCTATACCCTACAATCTATACCATACACTCTATACCATACACTCTATACCCTACACTCTATACCCTACACTCTACACTCTATACCCTACACTCTATATCCTACACTCTATACCCTGCAATCTATACCATACACTCTATACCCTACACTCTATATCATACACTCTATACCCTACACTCTACACTCTATACCCCACACTCTACACTCTATACCCTACACTCTACACCCTACACTCTATACCATACACTCTATTCCATACACTCTATACCCTACACTCTATACCCTACACTCTACACTCTAAAATCTATACCCTACTCTCTACACTCTATACCTTACACTCTATACCAAACACATTATACCCTACACTATATACCATACACTCTATATCATACACTCTATACCGTACACTCTATACCATACACTCTATACCCTACACTCTATACCCTACACTCTACACTCTGTACCCTACACTCTATACTATACACTCTACACCCTACACTCTATACCATACACTCTATACCCTACACTCTACACTGTATACCATACACTCTATACTGTACACTCTATACCATACACTCTACACCCTACACTCTATACCATGCACTCTATACCCTACACTCTACACTCTATACCCTACACTCTATACCCTACAATCTATACCCTACACCCTACGCTCTATACCCTACACTCTATACCCTACACTCTACACTCTATACCGTACACTATATTCCATACACTCTATTCCATACACTCTATACCCTGCACTCTATACCCTACACTATACACTCTATACCCTACACTCTACACCATACACTCTATACCCTACACTCTACACTCTATTCCCTACACTCTATACCATACATTCTATACCCTACACTCTATACCCTACACTCTATACCCTACACTCTATACTCTACACTCTATACCCTACACTCTATACCATACACTCTATACCCTACACTCTACACTCTATTCCCTACACTCTATAGCATACACTCTATACCCTACACTCTATACCCTACACTCTATACCCTACACTATTCACTCTATACCCTACACTCTACACTCTATACCATACACTCTATACCCTAAACTCTATACCCTACACTCTACACTCTATACCCTACACTCTATACCCTACACTCTATACCCTACACTCTATACCATACACTCTATACCCTACACTCTACACTCTATACCCTACACTCTATACCCTACACTCTAAACCCTACACTCTATACCCTACACTATACACTCTATACCCTACACTCTACACCATACACTCTATCCCCTAGACTCTATACCCTACATTCTACACTCTATACCCTACACTCTAAACCCTACACTCTATACCCTACACCATACACTCTATACCCTACACTCTACACTCTATTCCCTACACTCTATACCATACATTCTATACCCTACACTCTATACCCTACACTCTATACCCTACACTCTATACTCTACACTCTATACCCTACACTCTATACCATACACTCTATACCCTACACTCTACACTATATTCCCTACATTCTATACCATACACTCTATACCCTACACTCTATACCCTACACTCTACACTCTATACCCTACACTCTATACCCTACACTCTATACCCTACACTCTATACCATACACTCTATACCCTACACTCTACACTCTATACCCTACACTCTATACCCTACACTCTAAACCCTACACTCTATACCCTACACTATACACTCTATACCCTACACTCTACACCATACACTCTATCCCCTAGACTCTATACCCTACATTCTACACTCTATACCCTACAATCTATACCCTACACTTTATACCCTACACTCTATACCCTACACTCTACACTCTATACCGTACACTCTATACCATACACTCTATACCCTACACTCTATACCCTACACTCTATACCCTACACTCTACACTCTATACCCTACACTCTATACCATACACTCTAAACCCTAGACTCTATACCCTACACTCTATACCCTAAACTCTACACTCTATACCCTACACTCTACACTCTACACTCAATACCCTACACTCTATACCCTACACTCTATACCCTACACTCTATACCCTACACTCTACACTTTATACCCTACACTGTATACCCTTCACTCTATACCCTACACTCTATACCCTACACTCTATAGCCCAACACTCTATACCGTACACTCTATACCCTACACTCTATACCCTACACTCTACACTCTATACCCTACACTCTAATCCCTACACTCTACACTCTATACCCTACACTCTATACCCTACACTCTATACCATACACTCTATACCCTACACTCTATACCCTACACTCTACACTCTATACCCTACACTCTACACTCTATACCCTACACTCTATACTCTATACCCTACACTCTATACCCTACACTCTACACTCTATACCCTACACATTATACCATACACTCTATACCCTACACTCTACACTCTATACCCTAGACTCTACACCCTACACTCTATACCATACACTCTATTCCATACACTCTATACCCTACACTCTATATCATATACTCTATACCCTACACTCTACACTCTATACCCTACACTCTATACCCTAAACTCTACACTCTATACCCTACACTCTATACCCTACACTCTATACCCTACACTCTATACCCTACACTCTACACCTTATACCCTACACTGTATACCCTACACTCTATACCCTACACTCTATACCCTACACTCTAAACCCAACACTCTATAGCCCAACACTCTACACTCTACACTCTATACCCTACACTCTATACCCTACACTCTATACTCTATACCCTACACTATATACCCTACACTCTATACCCTGCAATCTATACCATACACTCTATACCCTACACTCTACACTCTATAAACCACACTCTACACTCTATACCCTACACTCTACACCCTACACTCTATACCATACACTCTATTCCATACACTCTATACCCTACACTCTATACCCTACACTCTACACTCTAAAATCTATACCCTACTCTCTACACTCTATACCTTACACTCTATACCAAACACTCTATACCCTACACTATATACCATACACTCTATATCATACACTCTATACCGTACACTCTATACCCTACACTCTATACCCTACACTCTATAACCTACACTCTACACTCTGTACCCTACACACTATACCATACACTCTACACACTACAGTCTATACCCTACACTCTACACTCTATACCATACACTCTATACTGTACACTCTATACCATACACTCTATACCCTAGACTCTATACCCTACACTCTATACCCTACACTATACACTCTATACCCTACACTCTACACCATACACTCTATACCCTACACTCTATACCCTACACTCTACACTCTATACCCTACAATATATACCCTACAGTCTATACCCTACACTCTATACCCTACACTCTATACCCTACACTCTACACTCTGTACCCTACACTCTATACTATACACTCTACACCCTACACTCTATACCATACACTCTATACCCTACACTCTACACTCTATACCATACACTCTATACTGTACACTCTATACCATACACTCTACACCCTACACTCTATATCATGCACTCTATACCCTACACTCTACACTCTATACCCTACACTCTATACCCTACAATCTATACCCTAAACCCTACGCTCTATACCCTACACTCTATACCCTACACTCTACACTCTATACCGTACACTATATTCCATACACTCTATTCCATACACTCTATACCCTGCACTCTATACCCTACACTATACACTCTATACCCTACACTCTATACCATACACTCTATACCCTACACTCTACACTCTATTCCCTACACTCTATACCATACGCTCTATACCCTACACTCTATACCCTACACTCTATACCCTACACTATACACTCTATACCCTACACTCTACACTCTATACCATACACTCTATACCCTAAACTCTATACCCTACACTCTACACTCTATACCCTACACTCTATACCCTACACTCTATACCCTACACTCTATACCATACACTCTATACCCTACACTCTACACTCTATACCCTACACTCTATACCCTACACTCTAAACCCTGCACTCTATACCCTACACTATACACTCTATACCCTACACTCTATACCATACACTCTATACCCTACACTCTACACTCTATACCCTACAATCTATACCCTACACTTTATACCCTACACTCTATACCCTACACTCTACACTCTATACCGTACACTCTATACCATACACTCTATACCCTACACTCTATACCCTACACTCTACACTCTATACCCTACACTCTATACCATACACTCTAAACCCTACACTCTATACCCTACACTCTATACCCTAAACTCTACACTCTATACCCTACACTCTACACTCTACACTCAATACCCTACACTCTATACCCTACACTCTATACCCTACACTCTATACCCTACACTCTACACTTTATACCCTACACTGTATACCCTACACTCTATACCCTACACTCTATACCCTACACTCTATACCCTACACTCTATAGCCCAACACTCTATACCGTACACTCTATACCCTACACTCTATACCCTACACTCTACACTCTATACCCTACACTCTATACCCTACACTCTAATCCCTACACTCTACACTCTTTACCCTACACTCTATACCCTACACTCTATACCATACACTCTATACCCTACACTCTATACCCTACACTCTACACTCTATACCCTACACTCTACACTCTATACTCTACACTCTATATCCTACACTCTACACTCTATACCCTACACTCTATACCCTACATTCTATACCCTACACTCTATACCCTACACTCTACACTTTATACCCTACACTCTATACCCTACACTCTATACCCTACACTCTATACCCTACACTCTACACTCTATACCCTACACACTATACCCTACACTATATACTCTATACCCTACACTCTATACCCTATACTCTATACCCTACAATCTATACCCTACACTCTATACCCTACACTCTATACCCTACACTCTATATCCCAACACTCTATACCCTACTGTCATGATCCCGATGGCAGGGGATCACTAAAGGACAAGCACAGATACAAACAAGCTCTAGGGCGATGGAACCTGAGCTGACCGCGACCCTGAACCTAACACACAAATAAAAGTAGCCGGGGAACGTGCCTACGATGATCCTAGACGTCTCGCTCCAGCCGAAGATCTAACTTCCCCTATCAGAAGAAACACAGACCTCTCTTGCCTCCAGAGAAATCCCCCACAGAAATAGCAGCCCCCCACATATAATGACGGTGAAATGAGAGGAAAGCACATACGCAGTATGAAAACAGTTTCAGCAAAATGAGGCCCGCTAAAGCTAGATAGCAGAGGATACAAAAGTGAACTGCGCGGTCAGCGAAAAACCCTTCAAAAAAACCATCCTGAAATTACTTGAACTCATGTGCCAACTCATGGTACATGAGGAGCAATTTCAGCCCACTAGAGCAACCAGCAGCAAGAATCACATATCTGCAGGCTGGACTAAAAACCAAATAAAGCAAAACACCAAAACAGGAAAAATCCAAACTTAGCTTGACCAGAAGGTTCTAGGAGCAGGGAGCAGAGGTAACAAGACACACTGGATACATTGATAACCGGCGAGGAAATGCCAGCAAAGCCAGGCTAAATAGGAAACTCCCATATGCTGATGGAACAGGTGGAACCCAGAAACCCAGGAAAGACAAGTCACCCAGTACCATCAGTAACCACCAGAGGGAGCCCAAAAACAGAACTCACAACAGTACCCCCCCCCCTTGAGGAGGGGTCACCGAACCCTCACGAGAACCACCAGGGCGACCAGGATGAGCCCTATGAAAAGCGCGAACCAAATCATCAGCATGAACATCCGAGGCAACCACCCAAGAATTATCCTCCTGACCATAACCCTTCCACTTGACCAAATACTGGAGTTTCCGTCTGGAAACACGAGAATCCAAGATCTTCTCCACAACATACTCCAATTCTCCCTCCACCAGCACTGGAGCAGGAGGCTCAAGCGAAGGAACAACAGGTACCTCATACTTCCGCAACAACGACCGATGAAACACATTATGAATAGCAAACGATGCCGGGAGATCCAAACGAAACGACACAGGGTTAAGAATTTCCAAGATCCTATAGGGACCGATGAACCGAGGCTTGAACTTAGGAGAAGAGACCTTCATAGGAACAAAACGAGAAGACAACCACACCAAGTCACCAACAAGGAGTCGAGGACCCACGCGGCGACGGCGATTAGCAAACTGCTGAGCCTTCTCCTGGGACAACTTCAAATTGTCCACCACATGACTCCAAATCCGATGCAACCTATCCACCACCATGTCCACTCCAGGACAATCAGAAGGTTCCACCTGACCAGAGGAAAAACGAGGATGAAACCCCGAATTACAAAAGAAAGGAGAAACCAAGGTAGCAGAACTAGCCCGATTATTAAGGGCAAACTCGGCCAACGGCAAAAAGGTAACCCAGTCATCCTGATCAGCGGAAACAAAACACCTTAAATAAGTTTCCAAGGTCTGATTAGTTCGTTCAGTCTGGCCATTCGTCTGAGGATGGAATGCAGACGAAAAGGACAAATCAATGCCCATCTTAGCACAGAACGTCCGCCAAAATCTAGACACAAACTGGGATCCCCTGTCAGAAACGATGTTCTCAGGAATCCCATGCAAACGAACCACATTCTGAAAAAACAGAGGGACCAACTCAGAGGAGGAAGGCAACTTAGGCAAGGGTACCAGATGAACCATTTTAGAAAAGCGATCACACACAACCCAGATGACGGACATTTTTTGAGAGACAGGGAGATCCGAAATAAAGTCCATGGAAATGTGCGTCCAAGGCCTCTTCGGGATAGGCAAAGGTGACAACAATCCACTGGCCCGAGAACAGCAAGGCTTAGCCCGAGCACAAACCTCACAAGACTGCACAAAAGAACGCACATCCCTCGACAAGGAAGGCCACCAAAAAGACCTGGCCACCAAGTCTCTAGTACCAAATATTCCAGGATGACCTGCCAACGCAGAAGAATGGACCTCGGAGATGACTCTACTGGTCCAATTATCCGGAACAAACAGTCTCTCAGGCGGACAACGATCAGGTTTACCCGCCTGAAACTCCTGCAAAGCACGTCGCAAGTCTGGGGAGACAGCAGACAAAATCACCCCATCCCTAAGGATACCAGAGGGCTCAGAATTTCCAAGGGAGTCAGGCACAAAACTCCTAGAAAGAGCATCCGCCTTCACATTCTTTGAACCTGGCAGGTATGAAACCACAAAATTGAAACGAGAGAAAAACAGTGACCAACGAGCCTGTCTAGGATTCAGACGCCTGGCAGACTCAAGGTAAATCAAATTTTTGTGATCAGTCAAGACCACCACACGATGTCTAGCACCCTCTAGCCAATGACGCCACTCCTCAAATGCCCACTTCATGGCCAAAAGTTCCCGATTACCAACATCATAATTCTGCTCAGCCGGCGAAAACTTTCTAGAAAAAAACACGCATGGCTTCATCACTGAGCCATCGGAGCTTCTCTGTGACAAAACCGCCCCCGCTCCAATCTCGGAAGCATCAACCTCAACCTGAAAAGGGAGCGAAACATCTGGCTGACGCAACACAGGAGCAGAAGAAAACCGGCGCTTAAGTTCCTGAAAGGCCTCCACAGCCGCAGGAGACCAATTAGCAACATCAGCACCCTTCTTAGTCAAATCCGTCAAAGGCTTAACAACACTAGAAAAATTAGTTATAAAACGACGATAGAAATTAGCAAAGCCCAAGAACTTCTGTAGACTCTTAAGAGATGTAGGCTGCGTCCAGTCACAAATAGCCTGAACCTTGACGGGATCCATCTCAATAGTAGAAGGGGAAAAAATATACCCCAAGAAAGAAATCTTCTGGACTCCAAAGAGACACTTTGAGCCTTTTACAAACAAGGAATTGGCCCGCAGGACCTGAAACACCTTCCTGACCTGCTGAACATGAGACTCCCAGTCATCAGAAAAAACCAAAATATCATCCAAATACACAATCATAAATTTATCCAGATATTCACGGAAAATATCGTGCATAAAGGACTGGAAGACTGAAGGAGCATTAGAAAGTCCAAAAGGCATTACCAAATACTCAAAATGGCCCTCAGGCGTATTAAATGCGGTTTTCCACTCATCACCTTGCTTTATTCGTATAAGATTATACGCACCCCGAAGATCAATCTTAGTAAACCATTTAGCCCCCTTAATGCGAGCAAACAAATCAGTCAACAATGGCAAAGGATACTGATATTTTACGGTAATCTTATTCAAAAGACGATAATCTATACAAGGCCTCAAGGAACCATCTTTTTTGGCCACGAAAAAAAAACCTGCTCCCAAAGGGGACAAAGATGGACGGATATGTCCCTTTTCCAAGGACTCCTTAACATAATCCCACATAGCAGTATGCGCTGGCACTGACAGATTGAACAAACGACCTTTAGGAAATTTACTGCCTGGAATTAAATTTATAGCACAATCGCAATCCCTGTGAGGAGGAAGCAAACTGAGCTTAGGCTCCTCAAAAACATCCCGATAGTCAGACAAAAACACAGGAATCTCAGAAGGAGTAGATGAAGCGATAGAAATCGGAGGTGCATCATCATGAACCCCCTGACAACCCCAGCTTAACACAGACATTGATTTCCAGTCAAGGACTGGATTATGAGTTTGTAACCATGGCAGACCAAGTACTAGAACATCATGCAAATTATACAGTACCAGGAAGCGAATTACCTCCTGGTGAACGGGAGTCATACGCATGGTCACTTGTGTCCAGTACTGAGGTTTATTCATAGCCAAAGGTGTAGAGTCAATTCCCTTCAAAGGAATAGGGACTTCCAGAGGCTTCAGACTAAACCCACAGCGATTGGCAAATGACCAATCCATAAGACTCAGGGCAGCGCCTGAATCCACATAGGCATCGACGGAAATGGATGATAATGAACAAATCAGAGTCACAGACAGAATGAACTTAGACTGTAAAGTACTAATGGCAACAGACTTATCAACGTTTTTTGTGCGTTTAGAGCATGCTGATATAACATGAGCTGAATCACCACAATAAAAGCACAACCCTTTTTTCCGCCTATACTTTTGCCGTTCACTTCTGGACTGAATTCTATCACATTGCATTATCTCAGGTGACGGTTCAGACGACACCGCCAAATGATGCACAGGTTTGCGCTCCCGTAAACGCCGATCAATCTGAACAGCCATAGTCATAGACTCATTCAGACCAGCAGGCGCAGGGAACCCCACCATAACATCTTTAATGGCCTCAGAAAGGCCATCTCTAAACTTTGCAGCCAGAGCGCACTCATTCCACTGAGTAAGTACCGACCACTTCCGAAATTTTTGACAATAAATTTCTGCTTCATCTTGCCCCTGAGAGAGGGCCAACAAAGCTTTTTCAGCCTGAATCTCTTGGTTAGGTTCCTCATAGAGCAAACCTAATGCCAGAAAAAACGCATCCGCATTAAGCAACGCAGGGTCCCCTGGTGCCAATGCAAATGCCCAATCCTGAGGGTCACCCCGCAGGAAAGATATAATTATCTTGACTTGCTGAGCAGGGTCTCCAGAGGAGCGAGATTTCAAAGAAAGAAACAACTTGCAATTGTTCCTAAAATTCAGAAAACGAGATCTATCTCCAGAAAAAAACTCTGGGACAGGAATTCTAGGTTCAGACATAGGAGCATGTACAACAAAATCCTGTATATTTTGAACCTTAGTGGCAAGATTATTCAGGCTGCAAGCCAAACTCTGGACGTCCATGATAAACAGCTGGGATCAGAGCCATTCAAAGATTAAGAGGAGGAGGAAGTAGCCACGCTGCAATAAGGCTAGGCAGCAAACTCTGAGGGTGAAAAAAAAAAAACTTCCTCAGACTACTTATCCTCCTACTTCAGCCAATACAATTAACACTTTGTGGGCCGGTTATACTGTCATGATCCCAATGGCAGGGGATCACTAAAGGACAAGCACAGATACAAACAAGCTCTAGGGCGATGGAACCTGAGCTGACCGCGACCCTGAACCTAACACACAAATAAAAGTAGCCGGGGAACGTGCCTACGATGATCCTAGACGTCTCGCTCCAGCCGAAGATCTAACTTCCCCTATTAGAAGAAACACAGACCTCTCTTGCCTCCAGAGAAATCCCCCACAGAAATAGCAGCCCCCCACATATAATGACGGTGAAATGAGAGGAAAGCACATACGCAGTATGAAAACAGTTTCAGCAAAATGAGGCCCGCTAAAGCTAGATAGCAGAGGATACAAAAGTGAACTGCGCGGTCAGCGAAAAACCCTTCAAAAAAACCATCCTGAAATTACTTGAACTCATGTGCCAACTCATGGTACATGAGGAGCAATTTCAGCCCACTAGAGCAACCAGCAGCAAGAATCACATATCTGCAGGCTGGACTAAAAACCAAATAAAGCAAAACACCAAAACAGGAAAATCCAAACTTAGCTTGACCAGAAGGTTCTAGGAGCAGGGAGCAGAGGTAACAAGACACACTGGATACATTGATAACCGGCGAGGAAATGCCAGCAAAGCCAGGATAAATAGGAAACTCCCATATGCTGATGGAACAGGTGGAACCCAGAAACCCAGGAAA
Source organism: Ranitomeya imitator (assembly GCF_032444005.1). Classification (NCBI taxonomy): domain Eukaryota; kingdom Metazoa; phylum Chordata; class Amphibia; order Anura; family Dendrobatidae; genus Ranitomeya; species Ranitomeya imitator. The sequence continues at coordinate 621,985 of NW_027194158.1, forward strand.
GACAAGTCACCCAGTACCATCAGTAACCACCAGAGGGAGCCCAAAAACAGAACTCACAACACCCTACACTCTATACCCTACACTCTACACTCTATACCCTACACTATACACTCTATACCCTACACTCTATACCATACAATCTACACTCTATACCCTACACTCTATACCCTACACTCTACACTCTATACCCTACACACTATACCCTACTTTCTACACTCTATACCCTACACTCTACACTCTATACCCTACACTCTATACCCTACAATCTATACCATACACTCTATACCATACACTCTATACCCTACACTCTATACCCTACACTCTACACTCTATACCCTACACTCTATATCCTACACTCTATACCCTGCAATCTATACCATACACTCTATACCCTACACTCTATATCATACACTCTATACCCTACACTCTACACTCTATACCCCACACTCTACACTCTATACCCTACACTCTACACCCTACACTCTATACCATACACTCTATTCCATACACTCTATACCCTACACTCTATACCCTACACTCTACACTCTAAAATCTATACACTACTCTCTACACTCTATACCTTACACTCAATACCAAACACTCTATACCCTACACTATATACCATACACTCTATATCATACACTCTATACCGTACACTCTATACCATACACTCTATACCGTACACTCTATACCCTACACTCTATACTCTACACTCTACACTCTGTACCCTACACTCTATACTATACACTCTACACCCTATACTCTAAACCATACACTCTATACCCTACACTCTACACTCTATACCATACACTCTATACTGTACACTCTATACCATACACTCTACACCCTACACTCTATACCATGCACTCTATACCCTACACTATACACTCTATACCCTACACTCTATACCCTACAATCTATACCCTACACCCTACGCTCTATACCCTACACTCTATACCCTACACTCTACACTCTATACCGTACACTATATTCCATACACTCTATTCCATACACTCTATACCCTGCACTCTATACCCTACACTATACACTCTATACCCTACACTCTACACCATACACTCTATACCCTACACTCTACACTCTATTCCCTACACTCTATACCATACATTCTATACCCTACACTCTATACCCTACACTCTATACCCTACACTCTATACTCTACACTCTATACCCTACACTCTATACCATACACTCTATACCCTACACTCTACACTCTATTCCCTACACTCTATACCATACACTCTATACCCTACACTCTATACCCTACACTCTATACCCTACACTATTCACTCTATACCCTACACTCTACACTCTATACCATACACTCTATACCCTAAACAATATACCCTACACTCTACACTCTATACCCTACACTCTATAGCCTACACTCTATACCTTACACTCTATACCCTACACTCTATACCATACACTCTATACCCTACACTCTACACTCTATACCCTACACTCTATACCCTACACTCTAAACCCTACACTCTATACCCTACACTATACACTCTATACCCTACACTCTACACCATACACTCTACACTCTATACCCTACACTCTATACTATACACTCTAAACCCTAGATTCTATACCCTACACTCTATACCCTACATTCTACACTCTATACCCTACAATCTATACCCTACACTTTATACCCTACACTCTATACCATACACTCTACACTCTATACCGTACACTCTATACCATACACTCTATACCCTACACTCTATACCCTACACTCTACACTCTATACCCTACACTCTATACTATACACTCTAAACCCTAGATTCTATACCCTACACTCTATACCCTAAACTCTACACTCTATACCCTACACTCTACACTCAATACCCTACACTCTATACCCTACACTCTATACCCTACACTCTATACCCTACACTCTACACTTTATACCCTACATTGTATACCCTACACTCTATACCCTACACTCTATACCCTACACTCTATAGCCCAACACTCTATACCGTACACTCTATACCCTACACTCTATACCCTACACTCTACACTCTATACCCTACACTCTAATCCCTACACTCTACACTCTATACCCTACACTCTATACCCTACACTCTATACCATACACTCTATACCCTACACTCTATACCCTACACTCTACACTCTATACCCTACACTCTACACTCTATACCCTACACTCTATACTCTATACCCTACACTCTATACCCTACACTCTACACTAAATACCCTACACATTATACCATACACTCTATACCCTACACTCTACACTCTATACCCTAGACTCTACACCCTACACTCTATACCATACACTCTATTCCATACACTCTATACCCTACACTCTATATCATACACTCTATACCCTACACTCTACACTCCATACCCTACACTCTATACCCTACACTCTATACCCTAAACTCTACACTCTATACCCTACACTCTACACTCTATACCCTACACTCTATACCCTACACTCTATACCCTACACTCTATACCCTACACTCTACACCTTATACCCTACACTGTATACCCTACACTCTATACCCTACACTCTATACCCTACACTCTATACCCAACACTCTATAGCCCAACACTCTATACCCTACACTTTATACCCTACACTCTATACCCTACACTCTAATCCCTACACTCTACACTCTATAGCCTACACTCTAAACCCTACACTCTATACCATACACTCTATACTCTACACTCTATACCCTACACTCTACACTCTATACCCTACACTCTACACTCTATAAACCACACTCTACACTCTATACCCTACACTCTACACCCTACACTCTATACCATACACTCTATTCCATACACTCTATACCCTACACTCTATACCCTACACTCTACACTCTAAAATCTATACCCTACTCTCTACACTCTATACCTTACACTCTATACCAAACACTCTATACCCTACACTATATACCATACACTCTATATCATACACTCTATACCGTACACTCTATACCCTACACTCTATACCCTACACTCTATACCCTACACTCTACACTCTGTACCCTACACACTATACCATACACTCTACACACTACACTCTATACCCTACACTCTACACTCTATACCATACACTCTATACTGTACACTCTATACCATACACTCTATACCCTACACTCTATACCCTACACTCTATACCCTACACTATACACTCTATACCCTACACTCTACACCATACACTCTATACCCTACACTCTATGCCCTACACTCTACACTCTATACCCTACAATATATACCCTACACTCTATACCCTACACTCTATACCCTACACTCTACACTCTATACCATACAATCTATACCATACACTCTATACCCTACACTCTATACCCTACACTCTATACCCTACACTCTACACTTTATACCCTACACTCTATACCCTACACTCTATACCCTACACTCTATACCCTACACTCTATACCCTACACTCTACATTCTATACCCTACACTCTATAACATATACTCTATACCCTACACTCTATACCTTACACTCTATACCCTACACTCTACACTCTACACCCTACACTCTACACTCTATACCCTACACTCTATACCCTACACTCTACACTTTATACCCTACACTCTATACCCTACACTCTATACCCTACACTCTATATCCTACACTCTACACTCTATACCCTACACTCTATACCCTACACTATATACTCTATACCCTACACTCTATACCCTACACGCTATACCCTACACTCTATACCCTACACTCTATACTCTATACTCTACACTATACACTCTATACCCTACACTCTATACCATACAATCTACACTCTATACCCTACACTCTATACCCTACACTCTACACTCTATGCCCTACACACTATACCCTACTTTCTACACTCTATACCATACACTCTACACTCTATACCCTACACTCTATACCCTACAATCTATACCATACACTCTATACCATACACTCTATACCCTACACTCTATACCCTACACTCTACACTCTATACCCTACACTCTATACCCTACACTTTATACCCTGCAATCTATACCATACACTCTATACCCTACACTCTATATCATACACTCTATACCCTACACTCTACACTCTATACCCCACACTCTACACTCTATACCCTACACTCTACACCCTACACTCTATACAATACACTCTATTCCATACACTCTATACCCTACACTCTATACCCTACACTCTACACTCTAAAATCTATACCATACTCTCTACACTCTATACCTTACACTCTATACCAAACACTCTATACCCTACACTATATACCATACACTCTATATCATACGCTCTATACCGTACACTCTATACCCTACACTCTATACCCTACACTCTATACCCTACACTCTACACTCTATATTCTACACTCTATACCCTACACTCTAAACTCTATACCATACAATCTATACCCTACACTCTATACTATACACTCTACACCCTACACTCTATACCATACACTCTATGCCCTACACTCTACACTCTATAACCTACACTCTATACCCTACACTCTACACCCTACACCCTACGCTCTATACCCTACACTCTATACCCTACACTCTATACCCTACACTCTATACCCTACACCCTACGCTCTATACCCTACACTCTATACCCTACACTCTTCACTCTATACCCTACACTCTATTCCATACACTCTATATCCTACACTCTATACCCTACACTCTAATCCCTACACTCTACACTCTATACCCTACACTCTATACCCCACACTCTATACCCTACACTCTATACCATACACTCTATATCCTACACTCTATACCCTACACTCTACACTCTAAACTCTATTCCATACACTCTATACCCTACACTCTATATCCTACACTCTACACTCTATACCCTACACTATATACCCTACACTCTATACCCTACACTCTACACTCTATACCCTACACTCTATACCCTACACTCTATACCCTACACTCTACACTCTATACCCTACACTCTACACTCTATACCCTACACTCTATACCCTACACTCTACACTCTATACCCTACACTCTATACCCTACACTCTATACCCTACACTCTACACTCTACACCCTACACTCTATACCCTACACTCTATACTCTCCACTATATACCCTACACTCTATACCCTGCACTCTATACTCTATACCCTACACCCTATACCCTACACTCTATAACCTACACCCTATACCCTACACTCTATACCCTACACACTATACCCTACACTCTATACCCTACACTCTACACTCTATACCCTACACTCTATACCATACACTCTATACCCTACACTCTATACCCTACAATATACACTCTATACCCTACACTCTACACTGTATACCATACACTATATACCCTACACTCTACACCCTACACTCTATACCATACACTCTATACTCTACACTCTACACTCTATACCCTACACTCTATACCCTACACTCTATACCCTACACCCTACGTTCTATACCCTACACTCTATACCCTACACTCTACACTCTATACTCTACACTCTACACTTTACACTCTATACCCTACAATCTATACCCTACACTCTATACTCTATACTCTACACTCTATACCCTACACTCTACACTCTATACCCTACACTCTAATCCCTACACTCTACACTCTATACCCTACACTCTATACCCTACACTCTATACCCTACACTCTACACTCTATACCCTACACTCTATACCCTACACTCTATACCCTACACTCTACCCTCTACACTCTATACCCTACACTCTATACCATACACTCTATACCCTACACTCTACACTCTATTCCCTACACTCTATACCATACATTCTATGCCCTACACTCTATACCCTACACTCTATACCCTACACTCTATACTCTACACTCTATACCCTACACTCTATACCATACACTCTATACCCTACACTCTACACTCTATTCCCTACACTCTATACCATACACTCTATACCCTACACTCTATACCCTACACTCTATACCCTACACTATACACTCTATACCCTACACTCTACACTCTATACCATACACTCTATACCCTAAACTCTATACCCTACACTCTACACTCTATACCCTACACTCTATACCCTACACTCTATACCCTACACTCTATACCATACACTCTATACCCTACACTCTACACTCTGTACCCTACACTCAATACCCTACACTCTAAACCCTACACTCTACACCATACACTCTATACCCTATACTCTATACCCTACATTCTACACTCTATACCCTACAATCTATACCCTACACTTTATACCCTACACTCTATACCCTACACTCTACACTCTATACCCTACACTCTATACCCTACACTCTATACCCTACACTCTATACCCTACACTCTACACTTTATACCCTACACTGTATACCCTACACTCTATACTCTACACTCTATACCCTACACTCTATACCCTACACTCTATAGCCCAACACTCTATACCGTACACTCTATACCCTACACTCTATACCCTACACTCTACACTCTATACCCTACACTCTATACCCTACACTCTAATCCCTACACTCTACACTCTATACCCTACACTCTATACCCTACACTCTATACCATACACTCTATACCCTACACTCTATACCCTACACTCTACACTCTATACCCTACACTCTATACCCTAAACTCTATACCCTACACTCTACACTCTATACCCTACACTCTATACCCTACACTCTATACCCTACACTCTATACCATACACTCTATACCCTACACTCTACACTCTGTACCCTACACTCAATACCCTACACTCTAAACCCTACACTCTATACCCTACACTATACACTCTATACCCTACACTCTACACCATACACTCTATACCCTATACTCTATACCCTACATTCTACACTCTATACCCTACAATCTATACCCTACACTTTATACCTTACACTCTATACCCTACACTCTACACTCTATACCCTACACTCTATACCCTACACTCTATACCCTACACTCTACATTTTATACCCTACACTGTATACCCTACACTCTATACTCTACACTCTATACCCTACACTCTATACCCTACACTCTATAGCCCAACACTCTATACCGTACACTCTATACCCTACACTCTATACCCTACACTCTACACTCTATACCCTACACTCTATACCCTATACTCTAATCCCTACACTCTACACTCTATACCCTACACTCTATACCCTACACTCTATACCATACACTCTATACCCTACACTCTATACCCTACACTCTACACTCTATACCCTACACTCTACACTCTATACCCTACACTCTATACCCTACACTCTATACTCTATACCCTACACTCTATACCCTACACTCTACACTCTATACCCTACACATTATACCATACACTCTATACCCTACACTCTACATTCTATACCCTACACTCTACACCCTACACTCTATACCCTACACTTTATACCCTACACTCTACACTCTATAACCTACACTCTATACCCTACACTCTACACCCTACACTCTATACCCTACACTCTATACCCTACACTCTACACTCTATACCCTACACTCTATACCCTACACTCTATACCCTACACTCTACCTTCTACACTCTATACCCTACACTCTATACCATACACTCTATACCCTACACTCTATACCATACACTCTATACCCTACACTCTACACTCCATACCCTACACTCAATACCCTACACTCTAAACCCTACACTCTATACCCTACACTATACACTCTATACCCTACACTCTACACCATACACTCTATACCCTATACTCTATACCCTACATTCTACACTCTATACCCTACAATCTATACCCTACACTTTATACCCTACACTCTATACCCTACACTCTACACTCTATATCGTACACTCTATACCATACACTCTATACCCTACACTCTATACCCTACACTCTATACCCTACACTATACACTCTATACCCTACACTCTATACCATACACTCTAAACCCTACACTCTATACCCTACACTCTATACCCTAAACTCTACACTCTATACCCTACACTCTACACTCTATACCCTACACTCTATACCCTACACTCTATACCCTACACTCTATACCCTACACTCTACACTTTATACCCTACACTGTACACCCTACACTCTATACCCTACACTCTATACCCTACACTCTATACCCTACAATCTATAGCCCAACACTCTATACCGTACACTCTATACCCTACACTCTATACCCTACACTCTACACTCTATACCCTACACTCTATACCCTACACTCTAATCCCTACACTCTACACTATATACCCTACACTCTATACCCTACACTCTATACCATACACTCTATACCCTACACTCTATACCCTACACTCTAAACTCTATACCCTACACTCTACACTCTATACCCTACACTCTATACCGTACACTCTATACTCTATACCCTACACTCTATACCCTACACTCTACACTCTATACCCTACACATTATACCATACACTCTATACCCTACACTCTACACTCTATACCCTACACTCTACACCCTACACTCTATGCCCTACACTTTATACCCTACACTCTACACCCTACACTCTATACCCTACACTCTACACCCTACACTCTATACCCTACACTCTATACCCTACACTCTACACTCTATACCCTACACTCTATACCCTACACTCTATACCCTACACTCTACCCTCTACACTCTATACCCTACACTCTATACCATACACTCTATACCCTACACTCTACACTCTATTCCCTACACTCTATACCATACACTCTATACCCTACACTCTATACCCTACACTCTATACTCTACACTCTATACGCTACACTCTATACCATATACTCTATACCCTAAACTCTACACTCTATTCCCTACACTCTATACCATACACTCTATACCCTACACTCTATACCCTACACTCTACACCATACACTCTATACCCTAAACTCTATACCCTACACTCTACACTCTATACCCTACACTCTATACCCTACACTCTATACCCTACACTCTATACCATACACTCTATACCCTACACTCTACACTCTATACCCTACACTCAATACCCTACACTCTAAACCCTACACTCTATACCCTACACTATACACTCCATACCTTACACTCTACACCATACACTCTATACCCTATACTCTATACCCTACATTCTACACTCTATACCCTACAATCTATACCCTACACTTTATACCCTACACTCTATACCCTACACTCTACACTCTATACCGTACACTCTATACCATACACTCTATACCCTACACTCTATACCCTACACTCTATACCCTACACTCTACACTCTATACCCTACACTCTATACCATACACTCTAAACCCTACACTCTATACCCTACACTCTATACCCTAAACTCTACACTCTATACTCTACACTCTATACCCTACACTCTATACCCTACACTCTATACCCTACACTCTACACTTTATACCCTACACTGTATACCCTACACTCTATACCCTACACTCTATACCCTACACTCTATAGCCCAACACTCTATACCGTACACTCTATACCCTACACTCTACACTCTATACCCTACACTCTATACCCTACACTCTAATCCCTACACTCTACACTCTATACCCTACACTCTAATCCCTACACTCTATACCATACACTCTATACCCTACACTCTATACCCTACACTCTACACCCTTCACTCTACACTCTATACCATACACTCTATACCCTACACTCTATACTCTATACCCTACACTCTATACCCTACACTCTACACTCTATACCCTACACATTATACCATACACTCTATACCCTACACTCTACACCCTACACTCTATACCCTACACTTTATACCCTACACTCTACACTCTATACCCTACACTCTATACCCTACACTCTACACCCTACACTCTATACCCTACACTCTATACCCTACACTCTACACTCTATACCCTACACTCTATACCCTACACTCTATACCCTACACTCTACCCTCTACACTCTATACATAGTAACATAGTAACATAGTTAGTAAGGCCGAAAAAAGACATTTGTCCATCCAGTTCAGCCTATATTCCATCATAATAAGTACCCAGATCTACGTCCTTCTACAGAACCTAATAATTGTATGATACAATATTGTTCTGCTCCAGGAAGACATCCAGGCCTCTCTTGAACCCCTCGACTGAGTTCGCCATCACCACCTCCTCAGGCAAGCAATTCCAGATTCTCACTGCCCTAACAGTAAAGAATCCTCTTCTATGTTGGTGGAAAAACCTTCTCTCCTCCAGACGCAAAGAATGCCCCCTTGTGCCCATCACCTTCCTTGGTATAAACAGATCCTCAGAGAGATATTTGTATTGTCCCCTTATATACTTATACATGGTTATTAGATCGCCCCTCAGTCGTCTTTTTTCTAGACTAAATAATCCCAATTTCGCTAATCTATCTGGGTATTGTAGTTCTCCCATCCCCTTTATTAATTTTGTTGCCCTCCTTTGTACTCTCTCTAGTTCCATTATATCCTTCCTGAGCACCGGTGCCCAAAACTGGACACAGTACTCCATGTGCGGTCTAACTAGGGATTTGTACAGAGGCAGTATAATGCTCTCATCATGTGTATCCAGACCTCTTTTAATGCACCCCATGATCCTGTTTGCCTTGGCAGCTGCTGCCTGGCACTGGCTGCTCCAGGTAAGTTTATCATTAACTAGGATCCCCAAGTCCTTCTCCCTGTCAGATTTACCCAGTGGTTTCCCGTTCAGTGTGTAATGGTGATATTGATTCCCTCTTCCCATGTGTATAACCTTACATTTATCATTGTTAAACCTCATCTGCCACCTTTCAGCCCAAGTTTCCAACTTATCCAGATCCATCTGTAGCAGAATACTATCTTCTCTTGTATTAACTGCTTTACATAGTTTTGTATCATCTGCAAATATCGATATTTTACTGTGTAAACCTTCTACCAGATCATTAATGAATATGTTGAAGAGAACAGGTCCCAATACTGACCCCTGCGGTACCCCACTGGTCACAGCGACCCAGTTAGAGACTATACCATTTATAACCACCCTCTGCTTTCTATCACTAAGCCAGTTACTAACCCATTTACACACATTTTCCCCCAGACCAAGCATTCTCATTTTGTGTACCAACCTCTTGTGCGGCACGGTATCAAACGCTTTGGAAAAATCGAGATATACCACGTCCAATGACTCACCGTGGTCCAGTCTATAGCTTACCTCTTCATAAAAACTGATTAGATTGGTTTGACAGGAGCGATTTCTCATAAACCCATGCTGATATGGAGTTAAACAGTTATTCTCATTGAGATAATCCAGAATAACATCCCTCAGAAACCCTTCAAATATTTTACCAACAATAGAGGTTAGACTTACTGGCCTATAATTTCCAGGTTCACTTTTAGAGCCCTTTTTGAATATTGGCACCACATTTGCTATGCGCCAGTCCTGCGGAACAGACCCTGTCGCTATAGAGTCACTAAAAATAAGAAATAATGGTTTATCTATTACATTACTTAGTTCTCTTAGTACTCGTGGGTGTATGCCATCCGGACCCGGAGATTTATCTATTTTAATCTTATTTAGCCGGTTTCGCACCTCTTCTTGGGTTAGATTGGTGACCCTTAATATAGGGTTTTCATTGTTTCTTGGGATTTCACCTAGCATGTCATTTTCCACCGTGAATACCGTGGAGAAGAAGGTGTTTAATATGTTAGCTTATACCCTACACTCTATACCATACACTCTATACCCTACACTCTATACCATACACTCTATACCCTACACTCTACACTCTATACCCTACACTCAATACCCTACACTCTAAACCCTACACTCTATACCCTACACTATACACTCTATACCCTACACTCTACACCATACACTCTATACCCTATACTCTATACCCTACATTCTACACTCTATACCCTACAATCTATACCCTACACTTTATACCCTACACTCTACACTCTATACCGTACACTCTATACCATACACTCTATACCCTACACTCTATACCCTACACTCTATACCCTACACTCTACACTCTATACCCTACACTCTATACCATACACTCTAAACCCTACACTCTATACCCTACACTCTATACCCTAAACTCTACACTCTATACCCTACACTCTATACCCTAAACTCTATACCCTACACTCTATACCCTACACTCTATACCCTACACTCTATACCCTACACTCTACACTTTATACCCTACACTGTATACCCTACACTCTATACCCTACACTCTATACCCTACACAATATACCCTACACTCTATAGCCCAACACTCTATACCGTACACTCTATACCCTACACTCTATACCCTACACTCTATACCCTACACTCTACACTCTATACCCTACACTCTATACCATACACTCTATACCCTACACTCTATACCCTACACTCTACACTCTATACCCTACACTCTACACTCTATACCCTACACTCTATACCATGCACTCTACACCCTACACTCTATACCATACACTCTATTCTCTATACCCTACACTCTATACCCTACTCTCTACACTCTATACCCTACACATTATACCATACACTCTATACCCTACACTCTACACTCTATACCCTACACTCTACACCCTACACTCTATACCCTACACTTTATACCCTACACTCTACACTCTATACCCTACACTCTATACCCTACACTCTACACCCTACACTCTATACCCTACACTCTATACCCTACACTCTACACTCTATACCCTACACTCTATACCCTACACTCTATACCCTACACTCTACCCTCTACACTCTATATCCTACACTCTATACCATACACTCTATACCCTACACTCTACACTCTATTCCCTACACTCTATACCATACACTCTATACCCTACACTCTATACCCTACACTCTATACCCTACACTCTATACTCTACACTCTATACCCTACACTCTATACCATATACTCTATACCCTACACTCTACACTCTATTCCCTACACTCTATACCATACACTCTATACCCTACACTCTATACCCTACACTCTATACCCTACACTCTACACCATACACTCTATACCCTTAGCTCTATACCCTACACTCTACACTCTATACCCTACACTCTATACCCTACACTCTACACTCTATACCCTACACTCTATACCATACACTCTATACCCTACACTCTATACCATACACTCTATACCCTACACTCTATACCCTACACTATACACTCTATTACCTACACTCTACACCATACACTCTATACCCTATACAATACACTCTATACCCTACAATCTATACCCTACACTCTATACCCTACACTGTACACTCTATACCGTACACTCTATACCATACACTCTATACCCTACACTCTATATCCTACACTCTATACCCTACACTCTACACTCTATACCCTACACTCTATACCATACACTCTAAACCCTACACTCTATACCCTACACTCTATACCCTAAACTCTACACTCTATACCCTACACTCTACACTCTACACTCTATACCCTACACTCTATACCCTACACTCTATACCCTACACTCTATACCCTACACTCTACACTTTATACCCTACACTGTATACCCTACACTCTATACCCTACACTCTATACCCTATACTCTATACCCTACACTCTATAGCCCAACACTCTATACCGTACACTCTATACCCTACACTCTATACCGTACACTCTATACCCTACACTCTATACCCTACACTCTACACTCTATACAATACACTCTATACCCTACACTCTAATCCCTACACTCTACACTCTATACCCTACATTCTATACCATACACTCTATACCCTACACTCTATACCCTACACACTATACCCTACTTTCTACACTCTATACCCTACACTCTACACCCTACACTCTATAACATACACTCTATACCCTACACTCTATACCTTACACTCTATACCCTACACTCTCCACTCTATTCCCTACACTCTATACCATACACTCTATACCCTACACTCTATACCCTACACTCTATACCCTACACTCTACACCATACACTCTATACCCTAAACTCTATACCCTACACTCTACACTCTATACCCTACACTCTATACCCTACACTCTACACTCTATACCCTACACTCTATACCATACACTCTATACCCTACACTCTATACCATACACTCTATACCCTACACTCTATACCCTACACTATACACTCTATAACCTACACTCTACACCATACACTCTATACCCTATACAATACACTCTATACCCTACAATCTATACCCTACACTCTATACCCTACACTGTACACTCTATACCGTACACTCTATACCCTACACTCTATACCCTACACATTATACCATACACTCTATACCCTACACTCTACACTCTATACCATACACTCTACACCCTACACTCTATACCCTACACTCTATACCCTACACTCTACACTCTATACCCTACACTCTATACCATGCACTCTACACCCTACACTCTATACCATACACTATATACCCTACACTCTACACTCTATACCCTACACTCTATACCCTACACTCTACACTCTATACCCTACACTCTATACCCTACAATCTATACCCTACACAATATACCCTACACTCTATACCCTACACTCTACACTCTATATCCTACACTCTACACTCTATACCCTACACTCTATACCCTACACTCTACACTTTATACTCTACACTCTATACCCTACACTCTATACCCTACACTCTATACCCTACACTCTACACTCTATACCCTACACTCTATTACATACACTCTATACCCTACACTCTATACCTTACACTCTATACCTTACACTCTCCACTCTACACCCTACACTCTATACCCTACACTCTATACCCTACACTATATACTCTATACCCTACACTCTATACCCTACACTCTACACCCTACACTCTATACCCTACACTCTACACTCTATACCCTACACTCTATACCATGCACTCTACACCCTACACTCTATACCATACACTCTATACCCTAAACTCTACACTCTATACCCTACACTATATACTCTATACCCTACACTCTATACCCTACACTCTATACCCTAAAATCTATACACTACACTCTATACCCTACACTCTATACCCTACACTCTATATCCCAACACTCTATACCCTACACTCTATACCCTACACTCTACACTCTATACTCTACACTATACACTCTATACCCTACACTCTATACCATACAATCTACACTCTATACCCTACACTCTATACCCTACACTCTACACTCTATACCCTACACACTATACCCTACTTTCTACACTCTATACCCTACACTCTACACTCTATACCATACACTCTATACCCTACACTCTATACCCTACACACTATACCCTACTTTCTACACTCTATACCATACACTCTACACCCTACACTCTATAACATACACTCTATACCCTACACTCTATACCTTACACTCTATACCCTACACTCTCCACTCTACACCCTACACTCTACACTCTATACCTTACACTCTATACCCTACACTCTACACTATATACCCTACACTCTATACCCTACACTCTATACCCTACACTCTACACTCTATACCCTACACTCTATACCCTATACTATATACTCTATACCCTACACTCTACACTCTATACAATACACTCTATACCCTACACTCTAATCCCTACACTCTACACTCTATACCCTACACTCTATACCCTACATTCTATACCATACACTCTATACCCTACACTCTATACCCTACACACTATACCCTACTTTCTACACTCTATACCCTACACTCTACACCCTACACTCTATAACATACACTCTATACCCTACACTCTATACCTTACACTCTATACCCTACACTCTCCACTCTACACCCTACACTCTATACCCTACACTCTATACTCTATACCCTACACTATATAACCTACACTCTACACTCTATACCCTACACTCTATACCCTACACTCTATACCCTACACTCTATACCCTACACTCTACACCCTACACTCTATACCCTACACATTATACCATACACTCTATACCCTACACTCTACACTCTATACCCTACACTCTACACCCTACACTCTATACCCTACACTCTATACCCTACACTCTACACTCTATACCCTACACTCTATACCATGCACTCTACACCCTACACTCTATACCATACACTATATACCCTACACTCTACACTCTATACCCTACACTCTATACCCTACACTCTACACTCTATACCCTACACTCTATACCCTACAATCTATACCCTACACAATATACCCTACACTCTATACCCTACACTCTACACTCTATATCCTACACTCTACACTCTATACCCTACACTCTATACCCTACACTCTACACTTTATACTCTACACTCTATACCCTACACTCTACACTCTATACCCTACACTCTATTACATACACTCTATACCCTACACTCTATACCCTACACTCTATACCCTACACTATATACTCTATACCCTACACTCTATACCCTACACTCTACACCCTACACTCTATACCCTACACTCTACACTCTATACCCTACACTCTATACCATGCACTCTACACCCTACACTCTATACCATACACTCTATACCCTAAACTCTACACTCTATACCCTACACTATATACTCTATACCCTACACTCTATACCCTACACTCTATACCCTAAAATCTATACACTACACTCTATACCCTACACTCTATACCCTACACTCTATATCCCAACACTCTATACCCTACACTCTATACCCTACACTCTACACTCTATACCCTACACTATACACTCTATACCCTACACTCTATACCATACAATCTACACTCTATACCCTACACTCTATACCCTACACTCTACACTCTATACCCTACACACTATACCCTACTTTCTACACTCTATACCCTACACTCTACACTCTATACCATACACTCTATACCCTACACTCTATACCCTACACACTATACCCTACTTTCTACACTCTATACCCTACACTCTACACCATACACTCTATCCCCTAGACTCTATACCCTACATTCTACACTCTATACCCTACAATCTATACCCTACACTTTATACCCTACACTCTATACCCTACACTCTACACTCTATACCGTACACTCTATACCATACACTCTATACCCTACACTCTATACCCTACACTCTATACCCTACACTCTACACTCTATACCCTACACTCTATACCATACAATCTAAACCCTAGACTCTATACCCTACACTCTATACCCTAAACTCTACACTCTATACCCTACACTCTACACTCTACACTCAATACCCTACACTCTATACCCTACACTCTATACCCTACACTCTATACCCTACACTCTACACTTTATACCCTACACTGTATACCCTTCACTCTATACCCTACACTCTATACCCTACACTCTATAGCCCAACACTCTATACCGTACACTCTATACCCTACACTCTATACCCTACACTCTACACTCTATACCCTACACTCTAATCCCTACACTCTACACTCTATACCCTACACTCTATACCCTACACTCTATACCATACACTCTATACCCTACACTCTATACCCTACACTCTACACTCTATACCCTACACTCTACACTCTATACCCTACACTCTATACTCTATACCCTACACTCTATACCCTACACTCTACACCCTACACATTATACCATACACTCTATACCCTACACTCTACACTCTATACCCTAGACTCTACACCCTACACTCTATACCATACACTCTATTCCATACACTCTATACCCTACACTCTATATCATACACTCTATACCCTACACTCTACACTCTATACCCTACACTCTATACCCTAAACTCTACACTCTATACCCTACACTCTACACTCTATACCCTACACTCTATACCCTACACTCTATACCCTACACTCTACACCTTATACCCTACACTGTATACCCTACACTCTATACCCTACACTCTATACCCTACACTCTATACCCAACACTCTATAGCCCAACACTCTATACCCTACACTCTATACCCTACACTCTATACCCTACACTCTAATCCCTACACTCTACACTCTATAGCCTACACTCTATACCCTACACTCTATACCCTACACTCTACACTCTATACCCTACACTCTACACTCTACACTCTATACCCTACACTCTATACCCTACACTCTATACTCTATACCCTACACTATATACCCTACACTCTATACCCTGCAATCTATACCATACACTCTATACCCTACACTCTACACTCTATAAACCACACTCTACACTCTATACCCTACACTCTACACCCTACACTCTATACCATACACTCTATTCCATACACTCTATACCCTACACTCTATACCCTACACTCTACACTCTAAAATCTATACCCTACTCTCTACACTCTATACCTTACACTCTATACCAAACACTCTATACCCTACATTATATACCATACACTCTATATCATACACTCTATACCGTACACTCTATACCCTACACTCTATACCCTACACTCTATAACCTACACTCTACACTCTGTACCCTACATACTATACCATACACTCTACACACTACAGTCTATACCCTACACTCTACACTCTATACCATACACTCTATACTGTACACTCTATACCATACACTCTATACCCTAGACTCTATACCCTACACTCTATACCCTACACTATACACTCTATACCCTACACTCTACACCATACACTCTATACCCTACACTCTATACCCTACACTCTACACTCTATACCCTACAATATATACCCTACAGTCTATACCCTACACTCTATACCCTACACTCTATACCCTACACTCTACACTCTGTACCCTACACTCTATACTATACACTCTACACCCTACACTCTATACCATACACTCTATAGCCTACACTCTACACTCTATACCATACACTCTATACTGTACACTCTATACCATACACTCTACACCCTACACTCTATATCATGCACTCTATACCCTACACTCTACACTCTATACCCTACACTCTATACCCTACAATCTATACCCTAAACCCTACGCTCTATACCCTACACTCTATACCCTACACTCTACACTCTATACCGTACACTATATTCCATACACTCTATTCCATACACTCTATACCCTGCACTCTATACCCTACACTATACACTCTATACCCTACACTCTATACCATACACTCTATACCCTACACTCTACACTCTATTCCCTACACTCTATACCATACGCTCTATACCCTACACTCTATACCCTACACTCTATACCCTACACTATACACTCTATACCCTACACTCTACACTCTATACCATACACTCTATACCCTAAACTCTATACCCTACACTCTACACTCTATACCCTACACTCTATACCCTACACTCTATACCCTACACTCTATACCCTACACTCTATACCATACACTCTATACCCTACACTCTACACTCTATACCCTACACTCTATACCCTACACTCTAAACCCTACACTCTATACCCTACACTATACACTCTATACCCTACACTCTATACCATACACTCTATACCCTACACTCTACACTCTATACCCTACAATCTATACCCTACACTTTATACCCTACACTCTATACCCTACACTCTACACTCTATACCGTACACTCTATACCATACACTCTATACCCTACACTCTATACCCTACACTCTATACCCTACACTCTACACTCTATACCCTACACTCTATACCATACACTCTAAACCCTACACTCTATACCCTACACTCTATACCCTAAACTCTACACTCTATACCCTACACTCTACACTCTACACTCAATACCCTACACTCTATACCCTACACTCTATACCCTACACTCTATACCCTACACTCTATACCCTACACTCTACACTTTATACCCTACACTGTATACCCTACACTCTATACCCTACACTCTATACCCTACACTCTATACCCTACACTCTATAGCCCAACACTCTATACCGTACACTCTATACCCTACACTCTATACCCTACACTCTATACCCTACACTCTATACCCTACACTCTAATCCCTACACTCTACACTCTTTACCCTACACTCTATACCCTACACTCTATACCATACACTCTATACCCTACACTCTATACCCTACACTCTACACTCTATACCCTACACTCTACACTCTATACTCTACACTCTATATCCTACACTCTACACTCTATACCCTACACTCTATACCCTACATTCTATACCCTACACTCTATACCCTACACTCTACACTTTATACCCTACACTCTATACCCTACACTCTATACCCTACACTCTATACCCTACACTCTACACTCTATACCCTACACACTATACCCTACACTATATACTCTATACCCTACACTCTATACCCTATACTCTATACCCTACAATCTATACCCTATACTCTATACCCTACACTCTATACCCTACACTCTATATCCCAACACTCTATACCCTACTGTCATGATCCCAATGGCAGGGGATCACTAAAGGACAAGCACAGATACAAACAAGCTCTAGGGCGATGGAACCTGAGCTGACCGCGACCCTGAACCTAACACACAAATAAAAGTAGCCGGGGAACGTGCCTACGATGATCCTAGACGTCTCGCTCCAGCCGAAGATCTAACTTCCCCTATCAGAAGAAACACAGACCTCTCTTGCCTCCAGAGAAATCCCCCACAGAAATAGCAGCCCCCCACATATAATGACGGTGAAATGAGAGGAAAGCACATACGCAGTATGAAAACAGTTTCAGCAAAATGAGGCCCGCTAAAGCTAGATAGCAGAGGATACAAAAGTGAACTGCGCGGTCAGCGAAAAACCCTTCAAAAAAACCATCCTGAAATTACTTGAACTCATGTGCCAACTCATGGTACATGAGGAGCAATTTCAGCCCACTAGAGGAACCAGCAGCAAGAATCACATATCTGCAGGCTGGACTAAAAACCAAATAAAGCAAAACACCAAAACAGGAAAATCCAAACTTAGCTTGACCAGAAGGTTCTAGGAGCAGGGAGCAGAGGTAACAAGACACACTGGATACATTGATAACCGGCGAGGAAATGCCAGCAAAGCCAGGATAAATAGGAAACTCCCATATGCTGATGGAACAGGTGGAACCCAGAAACCCAGGAAAGACAAGTCACCCAGTACCATCAGTAACCACCAGAGGGAGCCCAAAAACAGAACTCACAACACCCTACACTCTATACCCTACACTCTACACTCTATACCCTACACTATACACTCTATACCCTACACTCTATACCATACAATCTACACTCTATACCCTACACTCTATACCCTACACTCTACACTCTATACCCTACACACTATACCCTACTTTCTACACTCTATACCCTACACTCTACACTCTATACCCTACACTCTATACCCTACAATCTATACCATACACTCTATACCATACACTCTATACCCTACACTCTATACCCTACACTCTACACTCTATACCCTACACTCTATATCCTACACTCTATACCCTGCAATCTATACCATACACTCTATACCCTACACTCTATATCATACACTCTATACCCTACACTCTACACTCTATACCCCACACTCTACACTCTATACCCTACACTCTACACCCTACACTCTATACCATACACTCTATTCCATACACTCTATACCCTACACGCTATACCCTACACTCTACACTCTAAAATCTATACCCTACTCTCTACACTCTATACCTTACACTCAATACCAAACACTCTATACCCTACACTATATACCATACACTCTATATCATACACTCTATACCGTACACTCTATACCATACACTCTATACCGTACACTCTATACCCTACACTCTATACCCTACACTCTACATTCTGTACCCTACACTCTATACTATACACTCTACACCCTATACTCTATACCATACACTCTATACCCTACACTCTACACTCTATACCATACACTCTATACTGTACACTCTATACTGTACACTCTATACCATACACTCTACACCCTACACTCTATACCATGCACTCTATACCCTACACTATACACTCTATACCCTACACTCTATACCCTACAATCTATACCCTACACCCTACGCTCTATACCCTACACTCTATACCCTACACTCTACACTCTATACCGTACACTATATTCCATACACTCTATTCCATACACTCTATACCCTGCACTCTATACCCTACACTATACACTCTATACCCTACACTCTACACCATACACTCTATACCCTACACTCTACACTCTATTCCCTACACTCTATACCATACATTCTATACCCTACACTCTATACCCTACACTCTATACCCTACACTCTATACTCTACACTCTATACCCTACACTCTATACCATACACTCTATACCCTACACTCTACACTCTATTCCCTACACTCTATACCATACACTCTATACCCTACACTCTATACCCTACACTCTATACCCTACACTATTCATAGTAACATAGTAACATAGTTAGTAAGGCCGAAAAAAGACATTTGTCCATCCAGTTCAGCCTATATTCCATCATAATAAATACCCAGATCTACGTCCTTCTACAGAACCTAATAATTGTATGATACAATATTGTTCTGCTCCAGGAAGACATCCAGGCCTCTCTTGAACCCCTCGACTGAGTTCGCCATCACCACCTCCTCAGGCAAGCAATTCCAGATTCTCACTGCCCTAACAGTAAAGAATCCTCTTCTATGTTGGTGGAAAAACCTTCTCTCCTCCAGACGCAAAGAATGCCCCCTTGTGCCCGTCACCTTCCTTGGTATAAACAGATCCTCAGCGAGATATTTGTATTGTCCCCTTATATACTTATACATGGTTATTAGATCGCCCCTCAGTCGTCTTTTTTCTAGACTAAATAATCCTAATTTCGCTAATCTATCTGGGTATTGTAGTTCTCCCATCCCCTTTATTAATTTTGTTGCCCTCCTTTGTACTCTCTCTAGTTCCATTATATCCTTCCTGAGCACCGGTGCCCAAAACTGGACACAGTACTCCATGTGCGGTCTAACTAGGGATTTGTACAGAGGCAGTATAATGCTCTCATCATGTGTATCCAGACCTCTTTTAATGCACCCCATGATCCTGTTTGCCTTGGCAGCTGCTGCCTGGCACTGGCTGCTCCAGGTAAGTTTATCATTAACTAGGATCCCCAAGTCCTTCTCCCTGTCAGATTTACCCAGTGGTTTCCCGTTCAGTGTGTAATGGTGATATTGATTCCCTCTTCCCATGTGTATAACCTTACATTTATCATTGTTAAACCTCATCTGCCACCTTTCAGCCCAAGTTTCCAACTTATCCAGATCCATCTGTAGCAGAATACTATCTTCTCTTGTATTAACTGCTTTACATAGTTTTGTATCATCTGCAAATATCGATATTTTACTGTGTAAACCTTCTACCAGATCATTAATGAATATGTTGAAGAGAACAGGTCCCAATACTGACCCCTGCGGTACCCCACTGGTCACAGCGACCCAGTTAGACACTATACCATTTATAACCACCCTCTGCTTTCTATCACTAAGCCAGTTACTAACCCATTTACACACATTTTCCCCCAGACCAAGCATTCTCATTTTGTGTACCAACCTCTTGTGTGGCACGGTATCAAACGCTTTGGAAAAATCGAGGTATACCACGTCCAATGACTCACCGTGGTCCAGTCTATAGCTTACCTCTTCATAAAAACTGATTAGATTGGTTTGACAGGAGCGATTTCTCATAAACCCATGCTGATATGGAGTTAAACAGTTATTCTCATTGAGATAATCCAGAATAACATCCCTCAGAAACCCTTCAAATATTTTACCAATAATAGAGGTTAGACTTACTGGCCTATAATTTCCAGGTTTACTTTTAGAGCCCTTTTTGAATATTGGCACCACATTTGCTATGCGCCAGTCCTGCGGAACAGACCCTGTCGCTATAGAGTCACTAAAAATAAGAAATTCACTCTATACCCTACACTCTACACTCTATACCATACACTCTATACCCTAAACAATATACCCTACACTCTACACTCTATACCCTACACTCTATACCCTACACTCTATACCTTACACTCTATACCCTACACTCTATACCATACACTCTATACCCTACACTCTACACTCTATACCCTACACTCTAAACCCTACACTCTATACCCTACACTATACACCCTATACCCTACACTCTACACCATACACTCTATCCCCTAGACTCTATACCCTACATTCTACACTCTATACCCTACAATCTATACCCTACACTTTATACCCTACACTCTATACCCTACACTCTACACTCTATACCGTACACTCTATACCATACACTCTATACCCTACACTCTATACCCTACACTCTACACTCTATACCCTACACTCTATACTATACACTCTAAACCCTAGACTCTATACCCTACACTCTATACCCTAAACTCTACACTCTATACCCTACACTCTACACTCAATACCCTACACTCTATACCCTACACTCTATACCCTACACTCTATACCCTACACTCTACACTTTATACCCTACACTGTATACCCTACACTCTATACCCTACACTCTATACCCTACACTCTATAGCCCAACACTTTATACCGTACACTCTATACCCTACACTCTATACCCTACACTCTACACTCTATACCCTACACTCTAATCCCTACACTCTACACTCTATACCCTACACTCTATACCCTACACTCTATACCATACACTCTATACCCTACACTCTATACCCTACACTCTACACTCTATACCCTACACTCTACACTCTATACCCTACACTCTATACTCTATACCCTACACTCTATACCCTACACTCTACACTAAATACCCTACACATTATACCATACACTCTATACCCTACACTCTACACTCTATACCCTAGACTCTACACCCTACACTCTATACCATACACTCTATTCCATACACTCTATACCCTACACTCTATATCATACACTCTATACCCTACACTCTACACTCTATACCCTACACTCTATACCCTACACTCTATACCCTAAACTCTACACTCTATACCCTACACTCTACACTCTATACCCTACACTCTATACCCTACACTCTATACCCTACACTCTATACCCTACACTCTACACCTTATACCCTACACTGTATACCCTACACTCTATACCCTACACTCTATACCCTACACTCTATACACAACACTCTATAGCCCAACACTCTATACCCTACACTTTATACCCTACACTCTATACCCTACACTCTAATCCCTACACTCTACACTCTATAGCCTACACTCTATACCCTACACTCTATACCATACACTCTATACTCTACACTCTATACCCTACACTCTACACTCTATACCCTACACTCTACACTCTACACTCTATACCCTACACTCTACACTCTATAAACCACACTCTACACTCTATACCCTACACTCTACACCCTACACTCTATACCATACACTCTATTCCATACACTCTATACCCTACACTCTATACCCTACACTCTACACTCTAAAATTTATACCCTACTCTCTACACTCTATACCTTACACTCTATACCAAACACTCTATACCCTACACTATATACCATAAACTCTATATCATACACTCTATACCGTACACTCTATACCCTACACTCTATACCCTACACTCTATACCCTACACTCTACACTCTGTACCCTACACACTATACCATACACTCTACACACTACACTCTATACCCTACACTCTACACTCTATACCATACACTCTATACTGTACACTCTATACCATACACTCTATACCCTACACTCTATACCCTACACTCTATACACTACACTATACACTCTATACCCTACACTCTACACCATACACTCTATACCCTACACTCTATACCCTACACTCTACACTCTATACCATACAATCTATACCATACACTCTATACCCTACACTCTATACCCTACACTCTATACCCTACACTCTACACTTTATACCCTACACTCTATACCCTACACTCTATACCCTACACTCTATACCCTACACTCTATACCCTACACTCTACATTCTATACCCTACACTCTATAACATATACTCTATACCCTACACTCTATACCTTACACTCTATACCCTACACTCTACACTCTACACCCTACACTCTATACCCTACACTCTATACCCTACACTCTACACTTTATACCCTACACTCTATACCCTACACTCTATACCCTACACTCTATACCCTACACTCTACACTCTATACCCTACACTCTATACCCTACACTATATACTCTATACCCTACACTCTATACCCTACACGCTATACCCTACACTCTATATCCTACACTCTATACTCTATACTCTACACTATACACTCTATACCCTACACTCTATACCATACAATCTACACTCTATACCCTACATTCTATACCCTACACTCTACACTCTATGCCCTACACACTATACCCTACTTTCTACACTCTATACCATACACTCTACACTCTATACCCTACACTCTATACCCTACAATCTATACCATACACTCTATACCATACACTCTATACCCTACACTCTATACCCTACACTCTACACTCTATACCCTACACTCTATACCCTACACTTTATACCCTGCAATCTATACCATACACTCTATACCCTACACTCTATATCATACACTCTATACCCTACACTCTACACTCTATACCCCACACTCTACACTCTATACCCTACACTCTACACCCTACACTCTATACAATACACTCTATTCCATACACTCTATACCCTACACTCTATACCCTACACTCTACACTCTAAAATCTATACCATACTCTCTACACTCTATACCTTACACTCTATACCAAACACTCTATACCCTACACTATATACCATACACTCTATATCATACGCTCTATACCGTACACTCTATACCCTACACTCTATACCCTACACTCTATACCCTACACTCTACACTCTATATTCTACACTCTATACCCTACACTCTAAACTCTATACCATACAATCTATACCCTACACTCTATACTATACACTCTACACCCTACACTCTATACCATACACTCTATGCCCTACACTCTACACTCTATAACCTACACTCTATACCCTACACTCTACACCCTACACCCTACGCTCTATACCCTACACTCTATACCCTACACTCTATACCCTACACTCTATACCCTACACCCTACGCTCTATACCCTACACTCTATACCCTACACTCTTCACTCTATACCCTACACTCTATTCCATACACTCTATATCCTACACTCTATACCCTACACTCTAATCCCTACACTCTACACTCTATACCCTACACTCTATACCCCACACTCTATACCCTACACTCTATACCATACACTCTATACCCTACACTCTATACCCTACACTCTACACTCTAAACTCTATTCCATACACTCTATACCCTACACTCTATACCCTACACTCTACACTCTATACCCTACACTATATACCCTACACTCTATACCCTACACTCTATACCCTACACTCTACACTCTATACCCTACACTCTATACCCTACACTCTATACCCTACACTCTACACTCTATACCCTACACTCTACACTCTATACCCTACACTCTATACCCTACACTCTACACTCTATACCCTACACTCTATACCCTACACTCTATACCCTACACTCTACACTCTACACCCTACACTCTATACCCTACACTCTATACTCTACACTATATACCCTACACTCTATACCCTGCACTCTATACTCTATACCCTACACCCTATACCCTACACTCTATAACCTACACCCTATACCCTACACTCTATACCCTACACACTATACCCTACACTCTATACCCTACACTCTACACTCTATACCCTACACTCTATACCATACACTCTATACCCTACACTCTATACCCTACAATATACACTCTATACCCTACACTCTACACTGTATACCATACACTATATACCCTACACTCTACACCCTACACTCTATACCATACACTCTATACTCTACACTCTACACTCTATACCCTACACTCTATACCCTACACTCTATACCCTACACCCTACGTTCTATACCCTACACTCTATACCCTACACTCTACACTCTATACTCTACACTCTACACTTTACACTCTATACCCTACAATCTATACCCTACACTCTATACTCTATACTCTACACTCTATACCCTACACTCTACACTCTATACCCTACACTCTAATCCCTACACTCTACACTCTATACCCTACACTCTATACCCTACACTCTATACCCTACACTCTACACTCTATACCCTACACTCTATACCCTACACTCTATACCCTACACTCTACCCTCTACACTCTATACCCTACACTCTATACCATACACTCTATACCCTACACTCTACACTCTATTCCCTACACTCTATACCATACATTCTATGCCCTACACTCTATACCCTACACTCTATACCCTACACTCTATACTCTACACTCTATACCCTACACTCTATACCATACACTCTATACCCTACACTCTACACTCTATTCCCTACGCTCTATACCATACACTCTATACCCTACACTCTATACCCTACACTCTATACCCTACACTATACACTCTATACAATACACTCTACACTCTATACCATACACTCTATACCCTAAACTCTATACCCTACACTCTACATTCTATACCCTACACTCTATACCCTACACTCTATACCCTACACTCTATACCATACACTCTATACCCTACACTCTACACTCTGTACCCTACACTCAATACCCTACACTCTAAACCCTACACTCTACACCATACACTCTATACCCTATACTCTATACCCTACATTCTACACTCTATACCCTACAATCTATACCCTACACTTTATACCCTACACTCTATACCCTACACTCTACACTCTATACCCTACACTCTATACCCTACACTCTATACCCTACACTCTATACCCTACACTCTACACTTTATACCCTACACTGTATACCCTACACTCTATACTCTACACTCTATACCCTACACTCTATACCCTACACTCTATAGCCCAACA
This sequence comes from Ranitomeya imitator, assembly GCF_032444005.1. Taxonomy (NCBI): domain Eukaryota; kingdom Metazoa; phylum Chordata; class Amphibia; order Anura; family Dendrobatidae; genus Ranitomeya; species Ranitomeya imitator. The sequence continues at coordinate 650,998 of NW_027194158.1, forward strand.
CTCTATACCGTACACTCTATACCCTACACTCTATACCCTACACTCTACACTCTATACCCTACACTCTATACCCTACACTCTAATCCCTACACTCTACACTCTATACCCTACACTCTATACCCTACACTCTATACCATACACTCTATACCCTACACTCTATACCCTACACTCTACACTCTATACCCTACACTCTATACCCTAAACTCTATACCCTACACTCTACACTCTATACCCTACACTCTATACCCTACACTCTATACCCTACACTCTATACCATACACTCTATACCCTACACTCTACACTCTGTACCCTACACTCAATACCCTACACGCTAAACCCTACAATCTATACCCTACACTATACACTCTATACCCTACACTCTACACCATACACTCTATACCCTATACTCTATACCCTACATTCTACACTCTATACCCTACAATCTATACCCTACACTTTATACCTTACACTCTATACCCTACACTCTACACTCTATACCCTACACTCTATACCCTACACTCTATACCCTACACTCTATACCCTACACTCTACATTTTATACCCTACACTGTATACCCTACACTCTATACTCTACACTCTATACCCTACACTCTATACTCTACACTCTATAGCCCAACACTCTATACCGTACACTCTATACCCTACACTCTATACCCTACACTCTACACTCTATACCCTACACTCTATACCCTACACTCTAATCCTTACACTCTACACTCTACACCCTACACTCTATACCCTACACTCTATACCCTACACTCTACACTCTATACCCTACACTCTACACTCTATACCCTACACTCTATACCCTACACTCTATACTCTATACCCTACACTCTATACCCTACACTCTACACTCTATACCCTACACATTATACCATACACTCTATACCCTACACTCTACATTCTATACCCTACACTCTACACCCTACACTCTATACCCTACACTTTATACCCTACACTCTACACTCTATAACCTACACTCTATACCCTACACTCTACACCCTACATTCTATACCCTACACTCTATACCCTACACTCTACACCCTACACTCTATACCCTACACTCTATACCCTACACTCTACCCTCTACACTCTATACCCTACACTCTATACCATACACTCTATACCCTACACTCTATACCATACACTCTATACCCTACACTCTACACTCCATACCCTACACTCAATACCCTACACTCTAAACCCTACACTCTATACCCTACACTATACACTCTATACCCTACACTCTACACCATACACTCTATACCCTATACTCTATACCCTACATTCTACACTCTATACCCTACAATCTATACCCTACACTTTATACCCTACACTCTATACCCTACACTCTACACTCTATATCGTACACTCTATACCATACACTCTATACCCTACACTCTATACCCTACACTCTATACCCTACACTATACACTCTATACCCTACACTCTATACTATACACTCTAAACCCTACACTCTATACCCTACACTCTATACCCTAAACTCTACACTCTATACCCTACACTCTACACTCTATACCCTACACTCTATACCCTACACTCTATACCCTACACTCTATACCCTACACTCTACACTTTATACCCTACACTGTACACCCTACACTCTATACCCTACACTCTATACCCTACACTCTATACCCTACACTCTATAGCCCAACACTCTATACCGTACACTCTATACCCTACACTCTATACCCTACACTCTACACTCTATACCCTACACTCTATACCCTACACTCTAATCCCTACACTCTACACTATATACCCTACACTCTATACCCTACACTCTATACCATACACTATATACCCTACACTCTATACCCTACACTCTAAACTCTATACCCTACACTCTACACTCTATACCCTACACTCTATACCGTACACTCTATACTCTATACCCTACACTCTATACCCTACACTCTACACTCTATACCCTACACATTATACCATACACTCTATACCCTACACTCTACACCCTACACTCTACACCCTACACTCTATACCCTACACTTTATACCCTACACTCTACACCCTACACTCTATACCCTACACTCTACACCCTACACTCTATACCCTACACTCTATACCCTACACTCTACACTCTATACCCTACACTCTATACCCTACACTCTATACCCTACACTCTACCCTCTACACTCTATACCCTACACTCTATACCATACACTCTATACCCTACACTCTACACTCTATTCCCTACACTCTATACCATACACTCTATACCCTACACTCTATACCCTACACTCTATACTCTACACTCTATACGCTACACTCTATACCATATACTCTATACCCTAAACTCTACACTCTATTCCCTACACTCTATACCATACACTCTATACCCTACACTCTATACCCTACACTCTACACCATACACTCTATACCCTAAACTCTATACCCTACACTCTACACTCTATACCCTACACTCTATACCCTACACTCTATACCCTACACTCTATACCATACACTCTATACCCTACACTCTACACTCTATACCCTACACTCAATACCCTACACTCTAAACCCTACACTCTATACCCTACACTCTACACCATACACTCTATACCCTATACTCTATACCCTACATTCTACACTCTATACCCTACAATCTATACCCTACACTTTATACCCTACACTCTATACCCTACACTCTACACTCTATACCGTACACTCTATACCATACACTCTATACCCTACACTCTATACCCTACACTCTATACCCTACACTCTATACCATACACTCTATACCCTACACTCTACACTCTATACCCTACACTCAATACCCTACACTCTAAACCCTACACTCTATACCTTACACTCTACACCATACACTCTATACCCTATACTCTATACCCTACATTCTACACTCTATACCCTATAATCTATACCCTACACTTTATACCCTACACTCTATACCCTACACTCTACACTCTATACCGTACACTCTATACCATACACTCTATACCCTACACTCTATACCCTACACTCTATACCCTACACTCTACACTCTATACCCTACACTCTATACCATACACTCTAAACCCTACACTCTATACACTACACTCTATACCCTAAACTCTACACTCTATACTCTACACTCTATACCCTACACTCTATACCCTACACTCTATACCCTACACTCTATACCCTACACTCTACACTTTATACCCTACACTGTATACCCTACACTCTATACCCTACACTCTATACCCTACACTCTATAGCCCAACACTCTATACCGTACACTCTATACCCTACACTCTATACCCTACACTCTACACTCTATACCCTACACTCTATACCCTACACTCTAATCCCTACACTCTACACTCTATACTCTACACTCTGTACCCTACACTCTATACCATACACTCTATACCCTACACTCTATACCCTACACTCTACACCCTTCACTCTACACTCTATACCATACACTCTATACCCTACACTCTATACTCTATACCCTACACTCTATACCCTACAATCTACACTCTATACCCTACACATTATACCATACACTCTATACCCTACACTCTACACTCTATACCCTACACTCTACACCCTACACTCTATACCCTACACTTTATACCCTACACTCTACACTCTATACCCTACACTCTATACCCTACACACTACACCCTACACTCTATACCCTACACTCTATACCCTACACTCTACACTCTATACCCTACACTCTATACCCTACACTCTATACCCTACACTCTACCCTCTACACTCTATACCCTACACTCTATACCATACACTCTATACCCTACACTCTATACCATACACTCTATACCCTACACTCTACACTCTATACCCTACACTCAATACCCTACACTCTAAACCCTACACTCTATACCCTACACTATACACTCTATACCCTACACTCTACACCATACACTCTATACCCCATACTCTATGCCCTACATTCTACACTCTATACCCTACAATCTATACCCTACACTTTATACCCTACACTCTACACTCTATACCGTACACTCTATACCATACACTCTATACCCTACACTCTATACCCTACACTCTATACCCTACACTCTACACTCTATACCATACACTCTAAACCCTACACTCTATACCCTACACTCTATACCCTAAACTCTACACTCTATACCCTACACTCTATACCCTAAACTCTATACCCTACACTCTATACCCTACACTCTATACCCTACACTCTATACCCTACACTCTACACTTTATACCCTACACTGTATACCCTACACTCTATACCCTACACTCTATAACCTACACAATATACCCTACACTCTATAGCCCAACACTCTATACCGTACACTCTATACCCTACACTCTATACCCTACACTCTATACCCTACACTCTACACTCTATACCCTACACTCTATACCATACACTCTATACCCTACACTCTATACCCTACACTCTACACTCTATACCCTACACTCTACACTCTATACCCTACACTCTATACCCTACACTCTATACTCTATACCCTACACTCTATACCCTACTCTCTACACTCTATACCCTACACATTATACCATACACTCTATACCCTACACTCTACACTCTATACCCTACACTCTACACCCTACACTCTATACCCTACACTTTATACCCTACACTCTACACTCTATACCCTACACTCTATACCCTACACTCTACACCCTACACTCTATACCCTACACTCTATACCCTACACTCTACACTCTATACCCTACACTCTATACCCTACACTCTATACCCTACACTCTACCCTCTACACTCTATACCCTACACTCTATACCATACACTCTATACCCTACACTCTACACTCTATTCCCTACACTCTATACCATACACTCTATACCCTACACTCTATACCCTACACTCTATACCCTACACTCTATACTCTACACTCTATACCCTACACTCTATACCATATACTCTATACCCTACACTCTACACTCTATTCCCTACACTCTATACCATACACTATATACCCTACACTCTATACCCTACACTCTATACCCTACACTCTACACCATACACTCTATACCCTAAACTCTATACCCTACACTCTACACTCTATACCCTACACTCTACACTCTATACCCTACACTCTATACCATACACTCTATACCCTACACTCTATACCATACACTCTATACCCTACACTCTATACCCTACACTATACACTCTATAACCTACACTCTACACCATACACTCTATACCCTATACAATACACTCTATACCCTACAATCTATACCCTACACTCTATACCCTACACTGTACACTCTATACCGTACACTCTATACCATACACTCTATACCCTACACTCTATATCCTACACTCTATACCCTACACTCTACACTCTATACCCTACACTCTATACCATACACTCTAAACCCTACACTCTATACCCTACACTCTATACCCTAAACTCTACACTCTATACCCTACACTCTACACTCTACACTCTATACCCTACACTCTATACCCTACACTCTATACCCTACACTCTATACCCTACACTCTACACTTTATACCCTACACTGTATACCCTACACTCTATACCCTACACTCTATACCCTATACTCTATACCCTACACTCTATAGCCCAACACTCTATACCGTACACTCTATACCCTACACTCTATACCCTACACTCTACACTCTATACAATACACTCTATACCCTACACTCTAATCCCTACACTCTACACTCTATACCCTACACTCTATACCCTACATTCTATACCATACACTCTATACCCTACACTCTATACCCTACACACTATACCCTACTTTCTACACTCTATACCCTACACTCTACACCCTACACTCTATAACATACACTCTATACCCTACACTCTATACCTTACACTCTATACCCTACACTCTCCACTCTACACCCTACACTCTATACCCTACACTCTATACTCTATACCCTACACTATATAACCTACACTCTACACTCTATACCCTACACTCTGTACCCTACACTCTATACCCTACACTCTATACCCTACACTCTACACCCTACACTCTATACCCTACACATTATACCATACACTCTATACCCTACACTCTACACTCTATACCCTACACTCTATACCCTACACTCTATACCCTACACTCTACACTCTATACCCTACACTCTATACCATGCACTCTACACCCTACACTCTATACCATACACTATATACCCTACACTCTACACTCTATACCCTACACTCTATACCCTACACTCTACACTCTATACCCTACACTCTATACCCTACAATCTATACCCTACACAATATACCCTACACTCTATACCCTACACTCTACACTCTATATCCTACACTCTACACTCTATACCCTACACTCTATACCCTACACTCTACACTTTATACTCTACACTCTATACCCTACACTCTATACCCTACACTCTATACCCTACACTCTACACTCTATACCCTACACTCTATTACATACACTCTATACCCTACACTCTATACCTTACACTCTATACCTTACACTCTCCACTCTACACCCTACACTCTATACCCTACACTCTATACCCTACACTATAAACTCTATACCCTACACTCTATACCCTACACTCTACACCCTACACTCTATACCCTACACTCTACACTCTATACCCTACACTCTATACCATGCACTCTACACCCTACACTCTATACCATACACTCTATACCCTAAACTCTACACTCTATACCCTACACTATATACTCTATACCCTACACTCTATACCCTACACTCTATACCCTAAAATCTATACACTACACTCTATACCCTACACTCTATACCCTACACTCTATATCCCAACACTCTATACCCTACACTCTATACCCTACACTCTACACTCTATACCCTACACTATACACTCTATACCCTACACTCTATACCATACAATCTACACTCTATACCCTACACTCTATACCCTACACTCTACACTCTATACCCTACACACTATACCCTACTTTCTACACTCTATACCCTACACTCTACACTCTATACCATACACTCTATACCCTACACTCTATACCCTACACACTATACCCTACTTTCTACACTCTATACCCTACACTCTACACCCTACACTCTATAACATACACTCTATACCCTACACTCTATACCTTACACTCTATACCCTACACTCTCCACTCTACACCCTACACTCTACACTCTATACCCTACACTCTATACCCTACACTCTACACTATATACCCTACACTCTATACCCTACACTCTATACCCTACAATCTACACTCTATACCCTACACTCTATACCCTATACTATATACTCTATACCCTACACTCTACACTCTATACAATACACTCTATACCCTACACTCTAATCCCTACACTCTACACTCTATACCCTACACTCTATACCCAACATTCTATACCATACACTCTATACCCTACACTCTATACCCTACACACTATACCCTACTTTCTTCACTCTATACCCTACACTCTACACCCTACACTCTATAACATACACTCTATACCCTACACTCTATACCTTACACTCTATACCCTACACTCTCCACTCTACACCCTACACTCTATACCCTACACTCTATACTCTATACCCTACACTATATAACCTACACTCTACACTCTATACCCTACACTCTATACCCTACACTCTATACCCTACACTCTATACCCTACACTCTACACCCTACACTCTATACCCTACACATTATACCATACACTCTATACCCTACACTCTACACTCTATACCCTACACTCTACACCCTACACTCTATACCCTACACTCTATACCCTACACTCTACACTCTATACCCTACACTCTATACCATGCACTCTACACCATACACTCTATACCATACACTATATACCCTACACTCTACACTCTATACCCTACACTCTATACCCTACACTCTACACTCTATACCCTACACTCTATACCCTACAATCTATACCCTACACAATATACCCTACACTCTATACCCTACACTCTACACTCTATATCCTACACTCTACACTCTATACCCTACACTCTATACCCTACACTCTACACTTTATACTCTACACTCTATACCCTACACTCTATACCCTACACTCTATACCCTACACTCTACACTCTATACCCTACACTCTATTACATACACTCTATACCCTACACTCTATACCTTACACTCTATACCTTACACTCTCCACTCTACACCCTACACTCTATACCCTACACTCTATACCCTACACTATATACTCTATACCCTACACTCTATACCCTACACTCTACACCCTACACTCTATACCCTACACTCTACACTCTATACCCTACACTCTATACCATGCACTCTACACCCTACACTCTATACCATACACTCTATACCCTAAAATCTACACTCTATACCCTACACTATATACTCTATACCCTACACTCTATACCCTACACTCTATACCCTAAAATCTATACACTACACTCTATACCCTACACTCTATACCCTACACTCTATATCCCAACACTCTATACCCTACACTCTATACCCTACACTCTACACTCTATACCCTACACTATACACTCTATACCCTACACTCTATACCATACAATCTACACTCTATACCCTACACTCTATACCCTACACTCTACACTCTATACCCTACACACTATACCCTACTTTCTACACTCTATACCCTACACTCTACACTCTATACCATACACTCTATACCCTACACTCTATACCCTACACACTATACCCTACTTTCTACACTCTATACCCTACACTCTACACCCTACACTCTATAACATACACTCTATACCCTACACTCTATACCTTACACTCTATACCCTACACTCTCCACTCTACACCCTACACTCTACACTCTATACCCTACACTCTATACCCTACACTCTACACTATATACCCTACACTCTATACCCTACACTCTATACCCTACACTCTACACTCTATACCCTACACTCTATACCCTATACTATATACTCTATACCCTACACTCTATACCCTACAATCTATACCCTACACTCTATACCCGACACTCTATACCCTACACTCTATATCCCAACACTCTATACCCTACACTCTATAACCTACACTCTACACTCTATACCCTACACTATACACTCTATACCCTACACTCTATACCATACAATCTACACTCTATACCCTACACTCTATACCCTACACTCTACACTCTATACCCTACACACTATACCCTACTTTCTACACTGTATACCCTACACTCTACACTCTATACCATACACTCTATACCCTACACTCTATACCCTACACTATATACCCTACACTTTATACCCTACACTCTACACTCTATATCCTACACTCTACACTCTATACCCTACACTCTATAACATACACTCTAAACCCTACACTCTATACCCTACACTCTAAACTTTATACCCTACACTCTATACCCTACACTCTATACCCTACACTCTATACCCTACACTCTATAACATACACTCTATACCCTACACTCTATACCTTACACTCTATACCCTACACTCTACACCCTACACTCTACACTCTATACCCTACACTCTATACCCTACACTCTATACCCTACACTCTATACCCTACACTCTACGCTTTATACCCTACACTCTATACCCTACACTCTATACCCTACACTCTATACCCTACACTCTACACTCTATACCCTACACTCTATACCCTACACTATATACTCTATGCCCTACACTCTATACCCTACACTCTATACCCTACAATCTATACCCTACACTCTATACCCTACACTCTATACCCTACACTCTATATCCCAACACTCTATACCCTACACTCTATACCCTACACTCTACACCCTACACTATACACTCTATAACCTACACTCTATACCATACAATCTACACTCTATACCCTACACTCTATACCCTACACTCTACACTTCATACCCTACACACTATACCCTACTTTCTACACTCTATACCCTACACTCTACACTCTATACCCTACACTCTATACCCTACAATCTATACCATACACTCTATACCATACACTCTATACCCTACACTCTACACTCTATACCATACACTCTACTCTTTATACCCTACACTCTATACCCTACACTCTACACTCTATACCCTACACTCCACACTCTATACCCTACACTCTATACCCTACTCTATACCATACACTCTATACCCTACACTCTATACCATACACTCTATGCCCTACACTCTATACCCTACACTCTACACTCTATACCCTACACTCTACACTCTACACTCTATACCCTACACTCTATACCCTACACTCTATACTCTATACCCTACACTATATACCCTACACTCTACACTCTATACCCTACACTCTATACCCTACACTCTGTACCCTACACTCTACACCCTACACTCTATACCCTACACATTATACCATACACTCTATACCCTACACTCTACACTCTATACCCTACACTTTATACCCTACACTCTACACTCTATACCCTACACTCTATACCCTACACTCTACACCCTACACTCTATACCCTACACTCTACACTCTATACCCTACACTCTATACCATACACTCTACACCCTACACTCTATACCATACACTCTATACCCTACACTCTACACTCTATACCCTTCACTCTATACCCTACACTCTACACTCTATACCCTACACTCTATACCCTACACTATATACCCTACACTCTATACCCTACACTCTACACTCTATATCCTACACTCTACACTCTATACCCTACACTCTATAACATACACTCTAAACCCTACACTCTATACCCTACACTCTACACTTTATACCCTACACTCTATACCCTACACTCTATACCCTACACTCTATATCCCAACACTCTATACCCTACACTCTATACCCTACACTCTACACCCTACACTATACACTCTATACCCTACACTCTATACCATACAATCTACACTCTATACCCTACACTCTATACCCTATACTCTACACTTCATACCCTACACACTATACCCAACTTTCTACACTCTATACCCTACACTCTACACTCTATACCCTACAATCTATACCATGCACTCTATACCATACACTCTATACCCTACACTCTATACCCTACACTCTACACCCTACACTCTATACCCTGCAATCTATACCATACACTCTATACCCTACACTCTATATCATACACTCTATACCCTACACTCTACACTCTATACCCCACACTCTACACTCTATACCCTACACTCTACACCCTACACTCTATATTATACACTCTATTCCATACACTCTATACCCTACACTCTATACCCTACACTCTACACTCTAAAATCTATACCCTACACTCTACACTCTATACCTTACACTCTATACCAAACACTCTATACCCTACACTATATACCATACACTCTATATCATACACTCTATACCGTACACTCTATACCATATACTCTATACCCTACACTCTATACCCTACATTGTACACTCTGTACCCTACACTCTATACTATACACTCTACAAAGTACACTCTATACCATACACTCTATACCCTACACTCTACACTCTATACCATACACTCTATACTGTACACTCTATACCATACACTCTACACCCTACACTCTATACCATGCACTCTATACCCTACACTCTACACTCTATACCCTACAATCTATACCCTACACCCTACGCTCTATACCCTACACTCTATACCCTACTCTCTACACTCTATACCGTACACTATATTCCATACACTCTATTCCATACACTCTATACCCTGCACTCTATACCCTACACTATACACTCTATACCCTACACTCTACACCATACACTCTATACCCTATACTCTATACACTACACTCTACACCCTACACTCTATACCCTACACTCTAATCCCTACACTCTACACTGTATACCATACACTCTATACCCTACACTATATACCCTACACTCTATACCCTACATTCTACACTCTATACCCAACACTCTATACTCTACACTCTATACCCTACACTCTATACCATACACTCCATACCCTACACTCTACACTCTATACCCTACACTCTACTCTTTATACCCTACACTCTATATTCTACTCTATACCATACACTCTATACCCTACACTCTATACCCTACACTCTACACTCTATACCCTACACTCTACACTCTACTCTCTATACCCTACACTCTATACCCTACACTCTATACTCTATTCCCTACACTATATACCCTACACTCTACACTCTATACCCTACACTCTATACCCTACACTCTGTACCCTACACCCTACACCCTACACTCTATACCCTACATATTATACCATACACTCTATACCCTACACTCTACACTCTATACCCTACACTCTACACCCTAGACTCTATACCCTACACTTTATACCCTACACTCTACACTCTATACCCTACACTCTATACCCTACACTCTACACCCTACACTCTATACCCTACACTCTACACTCTATACCCTACACTCTATACCATACACTCTACACCCTACACTCTATACCATACACTCTATACCCTACACTCTACACTCTATACTCTACACTCTATACCCTACACTCTACACTCTATACCCTACACTCTATACCCTACACTCTATACCCTACACTATATACCCTACACTCTATACCCTACACTCTACACTCTATATCCTACACTCTACACTCTATACCCTACACTCTATAACATACACTCTAAACCCTACACTCTATACCCTACACTCTACACTTTATACCCTACACTCTATACCCTACACTCTATACCCTACACTCTACACTCTATACCCTACACTCTATAACATACACTCTATACCCTACACTCTATGCCTTACACTCTCCACTCTACACCCTACACTCTACACTCTATACCCTACACTCTATACCCTACACTCTACACTTTATACCCTACACTCTATACCTTACACTCTATACCCTACACTCTATACCCTAAACTCTACACTCTATACCCTACACTCTATACCCTACACTATATACTCTATACCCTACACTCTATACCCTACACTCTATACCCTACAATCTATACCCTACACTCTATACCCTACACTCTATACCCTACACTCTATATCCCAACACTCTATACCCTACACTCTATACCCTACACTCTACACTCTATACCCTACACTATACACTCTATACCTACACTCTATACCATACAATCTACACTCTATACCCTACACTCTATATCATACACTATATACCCTACACTCTACACTCTATACCCCACACTCTACACTCTATACCCTACACTCTATACCCTACACTCTACACCCTACACTCTATACCATACTCTCTATTCCATACACTCTATACCATACACTCTATACCCTACACTCAACACTCTACAATCTATATCCTACTCTCTACACTCTATACCTTACACTCTATACCAAACACTATATACCATACACAATATATCATACACTCTGTACCCTACACTCTATACCATACACTCTATACCCTACACTCTATACCCTACACTCTACACTCTATACCCTACACTCTATACTCTATACCCTACACTCTATACCCTACACTCTATACTCTATACCCTACACTCTATACCCTACACTCTACACTCTATACCCTACACATTATACCATACACTCTATACCCTACACTCTACAACCTACACTCTACACCCTACACTCTATACCCTACACTTTATACCCTACACTCTACACTCTATACCCTACACTCTATACCCTACACTCTACACCCTACACTCTATACCCTACACTCTATACTCTACCCTCTACACTCTATACCCTACACTCTATACCATACACTCTATACCCTACACTCTATACCATACACTCTATACCCTACACTCTACACTCTATACCCTACACTCAATACCCTACACTCTAAACCCTACACTCTATACCCTACACTATACACTCTATACCCTACACTCTACACCATACACTCTATACCCTATACTCTATACCCTACATTCTACACTCTATACCCTACAGTCTATACCCTACACTTTATACCTTACACTCTACACTCTATACCGTACACTCTATACCATACACTCTATACCCTACACTCTATACCCTACACTCTATACCCTACACTCTACACTCTATACCCTACACTCTATACCATACACTCTAAACACTACACTCTATACCCTACACTCTATACCCTACACTCTATACCCTACACTCTATACCCTACACTCTACACTTTATACCCTACACTGTATACCCTACACTCTATACCCTACACTCTATACCCTACACTCTATACCCTACACTCTATAGCCCAACACTCTATACCGTACACTCTATACCCTACACTCTATACCCTACACTCTACACTCTATAACCTACACTCTATACCATACACTCTATACCCTACACTCTATACCCTACACTATACACTCTATACCCTACACTCTACACCATACACTCTATACCCTATACAATACACTCTATACCCTACAATCTATACCCTACACTCTATACCCTACACTGTACACTCTATACCGTACACTCTATACCATACACTCTATACCCTACACTCTATATCCTACACTCTATACCCTACACTCTACACTCTATACCCTACACTCTATACCATACACTCTAAACCCTACACTCTATACCCTACACTCTATACCCTAAACTCTACACCCTACACTCTACACTCTATACCCTACACTCTATACCCTAAACTCTACACCCTACACTCTACACTCTATACCCTACACTCTATACCCTAAACTCTACACCCTACACTCTACACTCTATACCGTACACTCTATACCCTACACTCTATACCCTACACTCTACACTCTATACAATACACTCTATACCCTACACTCTAATCCCTACACGCTACACTCTATACCCTACACTCTATACCCTACACTCTATACCATACACTCTATACCCTACACTCTATACCCTACACTCTACACTCTATACCCTACACTCTACACTCTATACCCTACACTCTATACCCTACACTCTATACTCTATACCCTACACTATATAACCTACACTCTACACTCTATACCCTACACTCTATACCCTACACTCTATACCCTACACTCTATACCCTACACTCTACACCCTACACTCTATACACTACACATCATACCATACACTCTATACCCTACACTCTACACTCTATACCCTACACTCTACACCCTACACTCTATACCCTACACTTTATACCCTACACTCTACACCCTACACTCTATACCCTACACTCTACACCCTACACTCTATACCCTACACTCTACACTCTATACCCTACACTCTATACCATGCACTCTACACCCTACACTCTATACCATACACTCTATACCCTACACTCTACACCCTACACTCTATACCCTACACTCTACACTCTATACCCTACACTCTATACCCTACAATCTATACCCTACACTATATACCCTACACTCTATACCCTACACTCTACACTCTATATCCTACACTCTACACTCTATACCCTACACTCTATACCCTACACTCTACACTTTATACCCTACACTCTATACCCTACACTCTATACCCTACACTCCATACCCTACACTCTACACTCTATACCTTACACTCTATAACATACACTCTATACCCTACACTCTATACCTTACACTCTATACCTTACACTCTCCACTCTACACCCTACACTCTATACCCCACACTCTATACCCTACACTCTACACTTTATACCCTACACTCTATACCCTACACTCTATACCCTACACTCTATACCCTAAACTCTACACTCTATACTCTACACTCTATACCCTACACTATATACTCTATACCCTACACTCTATACCCTACACTCTATACCCTAAAATCTATACACTACACTCTATACCCTACACTCTATACCCTACACTCTATATCCCAACACTCTATACCCTACACTCTATACCCTACACTCTACACTCTATACCCTACACTATACACTCTATACCCTACACTCTATACCATACAATCTACACTCTATACCCTACACTCTATACCCTACACTCTACACTCTATACCCTACACACTATACCCTACTTTCTACACTCTATACCCTACACTCTACACTCTATACCATACACTCTATACCCTACACTCTATACCCTACACACTATACCCTACTTTCTACACTCTATACCCTACACTCTACACCCTACACTCTATAACATACACTCTATACCCTACACTCTATACCTTACACTCTATACCCTACACTCTCCACTCTACACCCTACACTCTACACTCTATACCCTACACTCTATACCCTACACTCTACACTATATACCCTACACTCTATACCCTACACTCTATACCCTACACTCTACGCTCTATACCCTACACTCTATACCCTATACTATATACTCTATACCCTACACTCTATACCCTACAATCTATACCCTACACTCTATACACGACACTCTATACCCTACACTCTATATCCCAACACTCTATACCCTACACTCTATACCCTACACTCTACACTCTATACCCTACACTATACACTCTATACCCTACACTCTATACCATACAATCTACACTCTATACCCTACACTCTATACCCTACACTCTACACTCTATACCCTACACACTATACCCTACTTTCTACACTCTATACCCTACACTCTACACTCTATACCATACACTCTATACCCTACACTCTATACCCTACACTCTATACCCTACACTATATACCCTACACTTTATACCCTACACTCTACACTCTATATCCTACACTCTACACTCTATACCCTACACTCTATAACATACACTCTAAACCCTACACTCTATACCCTACACTCTACACTTTATACCCTACACTCTATACCCTACACTCTATACCCTACACTCTATACCCTACACTCTACACTCTATACCCTACACTCTATAACATACACTCTATACCCTACACTCTATATCTTACACTCTATACCCTACACTCTACACCCTACACTCTACACTCTATACCCTACACTCTATACCCTACACTCTATACCCTACACTCTATACCCTACACTCTACACTCTATACCCTACACTCTATACCCTACACTATATACTCTATACCCTACACTCTATACCCTACACTCTATACCCTACAATCTATACCCTACACTCTATACCCTACACTCTATATCCCAACACTCTATACCCTACACTCTATACCCTACACTCTACACCCTACACTATACACTCTATACCCTACACTCTATACCATACAATCTACACTCTATACCCTACACTCTATACCCTACACTCTACACTTCATACCCTACACACTATACCCTACTTTCTACACTCTATACCCTACACTCTACACTCTATACCCTACACTCTATACCCTACAATCTATACCATACACTCTATACCATACACTCTATACCCTACACTCTATACCCTACACTCTACACCCTACACTCTATACCCTGCAATCTATACCATACACTCTATACCCTACACTCTATATCATACACTCTATACCCTACACTCTACACTCTATACCCCACACTCTACACTCTATACCCTACACTCTACACCCTACACTCTATATTATACACTCTATTCCATACACTCTATACCCTACACTCTATACCCTACACTCTACACTCTAAAATCTATACCCTACTCTCTACACTCTATACCTTACACTCTATACCAAACACTCTATACCCTACACTATATACCATACACTCTATATCATACACTCTATACCGTACACTCTATACCATACACTCTATACCCTACACTCTATACCCTACACTCTATACCCTACACTCTACACTCTGTACCCTACACTCTATACTATACACTCTACACCCTACACTCTATACCATACACTCTATACCCTACACTCTACACTCTATACCATACACTCTATACTGTACACTCTATACCATGCACTCTATACCCTACACTCTACACTCTATACCCTACACTCTACACCATACACTCTATACCCTATACTCTATACACTACACTCTACATTCTATACCCTACAATCTATACCCAACACTCTTTACCCTACACTCTATACCATACACTCTATACCCTACACTCTATACCCTACACTCTACACCCTACACTCTATACCCTACACTCTAATCCCTACACTCTACACTGTATACCATACACTCTATACCCTACACTATATACCCTACACTCTATACCCTACACTCTACACTCTATACCCAACACTCTATACTCTACACTCTATACCCTACACTCTATACCATACACTCCATACCCTACACTCTACACTCTATACCCTACACTCTACTCTTTATACCCTACACTCTATACCCTACACTCTACACTCTATACCCTACACTCTACACTCTATACCCTACACTCTATACCCTACTCTATACCATACACTCTATACCCTACACTCTATACCCTACACTCTACACTCTATACCCTACACTCTACACTCTATACCCTACACTCTATACCCTACACTCTATACTCTATACCCTACACTATATACCCTACACTCTACACTCTATACCCTACACTCTATACCCTACACTCTGTACCCTACACTCTACACCCTACACTCTATGCCCTACACATTATACCATACACTCTATACCCTACACTCTACACTCTATACCCTACACTCTACACCCTACACTCTATACCCTACACTTTATACCCTACACTCTACACTCTATACCCTACACTCTATACCCTACACTCTACACCCTACACTCTATACCCTACACTCTACACTCTATACCCTACACTCTATACCATACACTCTACACCCTACACTCTATACCATACACTCTATACCCTACACTCTACACTCTATACCCTACACTCTATACCCTACACTCTACACTCTATACCCTACACTATATACCCTACACTCTATACCCTACACTCTACACTCTATATCCTACACTCTACACAATATACCCTACACTCTATAACATACACTCTAAACCCTACACTCTATACCCTACACTCTACACTTTATACCCTACACTCTATACCCTACACTCTATACCCTACACTCTACACTCTATACCCTACACTCTATAACATACACTCTATACCCTACACTCTATACCTTACACTCTCCACTCTACACCCTACACTCTACACTCTATACCCTACACTCTATACCCTACACTCTACACTTTATACCCTACACTCTATACCCTACACTCTGTACCCTACACTCTATACCCTAAACTCTACAGTCTATACCCTACACTCTATACCCTACACTATATACTCTATACCCTACACTCTATACCCTACACTCTATACCCTACACTCTATACCCTACACTCTATACCCTACACTCTATATCCCAACACTCTATACCCTACACTCTATACCCTACACTCTACACTCTATACCCTACACTATACACTCTATACCCTACACTCTATACCATACAATCTACACTCTATACCCTACACTCTATATCATACACTATATACCCTACACTCTACACTCTATACCCCACACTCTACACTCTATACCCTACACTCTACACCCTACACTCTATACCATACTCTCTATTCCATACACTCTATACCATACACTCTATACCCTACACTCTACACTCTACAATCTATATCCTACTCTCTACACTCTATACCTTACACTCTATACCAAACACTATATACCATACACAATATATCATACACTCTATACCGTACACTCTATACCCTACACTCTATACCCTACACTCTATACCCTACACTCTATACCCTACACACTATACCCTACTTTCTACACTCTATACCATACACTCTATACCATACACTCTATACACTACACTTTATACCCTACACACTATACCCTACTTTCTACACTCTATACCCTACACTCTACACTCTATACCCTACACTCTATAACATACACTCTATACCCTACACTCTATACCTTACACTCTATACCCTACACTCTCCACTCTACACCCTACACTCTACACTCTATACCCTACACTCTATACCCTACACTCTACACTTTATACCCTACACTTTATACCCTACACTCTATACCCTACACTCTATATCCTACACTCTATACCCTACACTCTACACTCTATACCCTACACTCTATACCCTACACTATATACTCTATACCCTACACTCTATACCCTACACTCTATACCCTACAA
This sequence comes from Ranitomeya imitator, assembly GCF_032444005.1. NCBI lineage: Eukaryota > Metazoa > Chordata > Amphibia > Anura > Dendrobatidae > Ranitomeya > Ranitomeya imitator. The sequence continues at coordinate 671,189 of NW_027194158.1, forward strand.
TCTATACCCTACACTCTATACCCGACACTCTATACCCTACACTCTATATCCCAACACTCTATACCCTACACTCTATACCCTACACTCTACACTCTATACCCTACACTATACACTCTATACCCTACACTCTATACCATACAATCTACACTCTATACCCTACACTCTATACCCTACACTCTTCACTCTATACCCTACACACTATACCCTACTTTCTACACTCTATACCCTACACTCTACACTCTATACCATACACTCTATACCCTACACTATATACCCTACACTTTATACCCTACACTCTACACTCTATATCCTACACCCTACACTCTATACCCTACACTCTATACCATATACTCTATACCCTACACTCTATACCCTACACTCTATACCCTACACTCTATACCCTACACTCTATACCCTACACTTTATACCCTACACTCTACACTCTATACCCTACACTCTATACCCTACACTCTACACCCTACACTCTATACCCTACACTCTATACCATACACTCTATACCCTACACTCTACACACTACACTCTATACCCTACACTCTACACTCTATACCATACACTCTATACTGTACACTCTATACCATACACTCTATACCCTACACTCTATACCCTACACTCTATACCCTACACTATACACTCTATACCCTACACTCTACACCATACACTCTATACCCTACACTCTATGCCCTACACTCTACACTCTATACCCTACAATATATACCCTACACTCTATACCCTACACTCTATACCCTACACTCTACGCTCTATACCATACAATCTATACCATACACTCTATACCCTACACTCTATACCCTACACTCTATACCCTACACTCTACACTTTATACCCTACACTCTATACCCTACACTCTATACCCTACACTCTATACCCTACACTCTACATTCTATACCCTACACTCTATAACATATACTCTATACCCTACACTCTATACCTTACACTCTATACCCTACACTCTACACTCTACACCCTACACTCTACACTCTATACCCTACACTCTATACCCTACACTCTACACTTTATACCCTACACTCTATACCCTACACTCTATACCCTACACTCTACACTCTATACCCTACACTCTATACCCTACACTATATACTCTACACCCTACACTCTATACCCTACACGCTATACCCTACACTCTATACCCTACACTCTATACTCTATACTCTACACTATACACTCTATACCCTACACTCTATACCATACAATCTACACTCTATACCCTACACTCTATACCCTACACTCTACACTCTATGCCCTACACACTATACCCTACTTTCTACACTCTATACCCTACACTCTACACTCTATACTCTACACTCTATACCCTACAATCTATACCATACACTCTATACCATACACTCTATACCCTACACTCTATACCCTACACTCTACACTCTATACCCTACACTCTATACCCTACACTTTATACCCTGCAATCTATACCATACACTCTATACCCTACACTCTATATCATACACTCTATACCCTACACTCTACACTCTATACCCCACACTCTACACTCTATACCCTACACTCTACACCCTACACTCTATACAATACACTCTATTCCATACACTCTATACCCTACACTCTATACCCTACACTCTACACTCTAAAATCTATACCATACTCTCTACACTCTATACCTTACACTCTATACCAAACACTCTATACCCTACACTATATACCATACACTCTATATCATACGCTCTATACCGTACACTCTATACCCTACACTCTATACCCTACACTCTACACTCTATATTCTACACTCTATACCCTACACTCTAAACTCTATACCATACAATCTATACCCTACACTCTATACTATACACTCTACACCCTACACTCTATACCATACACTCTATGCCCTACACTCTACACTCTATAACCTACACTCTATACCCTACACTCTACACCCTACACCCTACGCTCTATACCCTACACTCTATACCCTACACTCTATACCCTACACTCTATACCCTACACCCTACGCTCTATACCCTACACTCTATACCCTACACTCTTCACTCTATACCCTACACTCTATTCCATACACTCTATATCCTACACTCTATACCCTACACTCTAATCCCTACACTCTACACTCTATACCCTACACTCTATACCCCACACTCTATACCCTACACTCTATACCATACACTCTATACCCTACACTTTATACCCTACACTCTACACTCTAAACTCTATTCCATACACTCTATACCCTACACTCTATACCCTACACTCTACACTCTATACCCTACACTATATACCCTACACTCTATACCCTACACTCTATACCCTACACTCTACACTCTATACCCTACACTCTATACCCTACACTCTATACCCTACACTCTACACTCTATACCCTACACTCTACACTCTATACCCTACACTCTATACCCTACACTCTACACTCTATACCCTACACTCTATACCCTACACTCTATACCCTACACTCTACACTCTACACCCTACACTCTATACCCTACACTCTATACTCTACACTATATACCCTACACTCTATACCCTGCACTCTATACTCTATACCCTACACCCTATACCCTACACTCTATAACCTACACCCTATACCCTACACGCTATACCCTACACACTATACCCTACACTCTATACCCTACACTCTACACTCTATACCCTACACTCTATACCATACACTCTATACCCTACACTCTATACCCTACAATATACACTCTATACCCTACACTCTACACTGTATACCATACACTATATACCCTACACTCTATACCCTACACTCTACACTCTATACCCTACACTCTACACCCTACACTCTATACCATACACTCTATACTCTACACTCTACACTCTATACCCTACACTCTATACCCTACACTCTATACCCTACACCCTACGTTCTATACCCTACACTCTATACCCTACACTCTACACTCTATACTCTACACTTTACACTCTATACCCTACAATCTATACCCTACACTCTATACTCTATACTCTACACTCTATACCCTACACTCTACACTCTATACCCTACACTCTAATCCCTACACTCTACACTCTATACCCTACACTCTATACCCTACACTCTATACCCTACACTCTACACTCTATACCCTACACTCTATACCCTACACTCTATACCCTACACTCTACCCTCTACACTCTATACCCTACACTCTATACCATACACTCTATACCCTATACCCTACACTCTATTCCCTACACTCTATACCATACATTCTGTGCCCTACACTCTATACCCTACACTCTATACCCTACACTCTATACTCTACACTCTATACCCTACACTCTATACCCTACACTCTACACTCTATACCCTACACTCTATACCCTACACTCTATACCCTACACTCTATACCATACACTCTATACCCTACACTCTACACTCTGTACCCTACACTCAATACCCTACACTCTAAACCCTACACTCTACACCATACACTCTATACCCTATACTCTATACCCTACATTCTACACTCTATACCCTACAATCTATACCCTACACTTTATACCCTACACTCTATACCCTACACTCTACACTCTATACCCTACACTCTATACCCTACACTCTATACCCTACACTCTATACCCTACACTCTACACTTTATACCCTACACTGTCTACCCTACACTCTATACTCTACACTCTATACCCTACACTCTATACCCTACACTCTATAGCCCAACACTCTATACCGTACACTCTATACCCTACACTCTATACCCTACACTCTACACTCTATACCCTACACTCTATACCCTACACTCTAATCCCTACACTCTACACTCTATACCCTACACTCTATACCCTACACTCTATACCATACACTCTATACCCTACACTCTATACCCTACACTCTACACTCTATACCCTACACTCTATACCCTAAATTCTATACCCTACACTCTACACTCTATACCCTACACTCTATACCCTACACTCTATACCCTACACTCTATACCATACACTCTATACCCTACACTCTACACTCTGTACCCTACACTCAATACCCTACACTCTAAATCCTACACTCTATACCCTACACTATACACTCTATACCCTACACTCTATACCCTATACTCTATACCCTACATTCTACACTCTATACCCTACAATCTATACCCTACACTTTATACCTTACACTCTATACCCTACACTCTACACTCTATACCCTACACTCTATACCCTACACTCTATACCCTACACTCTATACCCTACACTCTACATTTTATACCCTACACTGTATACCCTACACTCTATACTCTACACTCTATACCCTACACTCTATACCCTACACTCTATAGCCCAACACTCTATACCGTACACTCTATACCCTACACTCTATACCCTACACTCTACACTCTATACCCTACACTCTATACCCTACACTCTAATCCCTACACTCTACACTCTATACCCTACACTCTATACCCTACACTCTATACCATACACTCTATACCCTACACTCTATACCCTACACTCTACACTCTATACCCTACACTCTACACTCTATACCCTACACTCTATACCCTACACTCTATACTCTATACCCTACACTCTATACCCTACACTCTACACTCTATACCCTACACATTATACCATACACTCTATACCCTACACTCTACATTCTATACCCTACACTCTACACCCTACACTCTATACCCTACACTTTATACCCTACACTCTACACTCTATAACCTACACTCTATACCCTACACTCTACACCCTACACTCTATACCCTACACTCTATACCCTACACTCTACACTCTATACCCTACACTCTATACCCTACACTCTATACCCTACACTCTACCCTCTACACTCTATACCCTACACTCTATACCATACACTCTATACCCTACACTCTACACTCTATTCCCTACACTCTATACCATACACTCTATACCCTACACTCTATACCCTACACTCTATACTCTACACTCTATACGCTACACTCTATACCATATACTCTATACCCTAAACTCTACACTCTATTCCCTACACTCTATACCATACACTCTATACCCTACACTCTATACCCTACACTCTACACCATACACTCTATACCCTAAACTCTGTACCCTACACTCTACACTCTATACCCTACACTCTATACCCTACACTCTATACCCTACACTCTATACCATACACTCTATACCCTACACTCTACACTCTATACCCTACACTCAATACCCTACACTCTAAACCCTACACTCTATACCCTACACTATACACTCTATACCTTACACTCTACACCATACACTCTATACCCTATACTCTATACCCTACATTCTACACTCTATACCCTGCAATCTATACCCTACACTTTATACCCTACACTCTATACCCTACACTCTACACTCTATACCGTACACTCTATACCATACACTCTATACCCTACACTCTATACCCTACACTCTATACCCTACACTCTACACTCTATACCCTACACTCTATACCATACACTCTAAACCCTACACTCTATACCCTACACTCTATACCCTAAACTCTACACTCTATACTCTACACTCTATACCCTACACTCTATACCCTACACTCTATACCCTACACTCTATACCCTACACTCTATACCCTACACTCTACACTTTATACCCTACACTGTATACCCTACACTCTATACCCTACACTCTATACCCTACATTCTATAGCCCAACACTCTATACCGTACACTCTATACCCTACACTCTATACCCTACACTCTACACTCTATACCCTACACTCTATACCCTACACTCTAATCCCTACACTCTACACTCTATACCCTACACTCTGTACCCTACACTCTATACCATACACTCTATACCCTACACTCTATACCCTACACTCTACACCCTTCACTCTACACTCTATACCATACACTCTATACCCTACACTCTATACTCTATACCCTACACTCTATACCCTACACTCTACACTCTATACCCTACACATTATACCATACACTCTATACCCTACACTCTACACTCTATACCCTACACTCTACACCCTACACTCTATACCCTACACTTTATACCCTACACTCTACACTCTATACCCTACACTCTATACCCTATACTCTACACTCTATACCCACTGTCTCCAGCATTGCCCCCAGTGTGTCCTCCAATCTGCCCCAGTGTTTCCAGCTCTGCCCCCCGTGTGTCCTCCAGTCTGCCCCACTGTCTCCAGCACTGCCCCCAGTGTGTCCTCCAATCTGCCCCAGTGTCTCCAGCATTGCCCCCCAGTGTGTCCTCCAGCATTGCCCCCCACTCCCCCAGTGTGTCCACCGATAACTGATCCAAAAAAAAAAAAAAAAAAACAAGCAGTCTCCTCACCTGTCCGCGCTCCAGGCGGCGAGCTCCCTGCAGCAGCGCACACTCGCCGGCGACTGACAATGACGTCAGACGCCGGCGACGTGTGCGCTGCGGCCGACATCAGCCGCCAGCCTCCAATTGGCTGGCGGCTGTTGTTGTTAACTATTGATGTGCGGGCGCGCGCCCGCACATCAATAGGAAACCGCCGCAGCGCTGCAAGGGGCCCGGTGAGCAGATGAGAAGGGGCCCGATGCGGCCCCCTCTCTCCGCCCACCGGGTCCGGGGGGCACATAAACGCCGGCGGCGGCGGCCGGCACGGGCCGGCATTCACAAATGATTATCAGAGGGTTAATCTGCGGTAGCCCAGGGCCCCCCCAGACCACTGGGCCCTGGGCTACCGCCCATATTGACCCTCTGATAATCCGCCCCTGGAAGTAAGTGACGGAAGTGTGCGGGAGCAGGAGGCGGACATAGTGCGGTGACCAGGGGCGTCTGACTTGCCGGCCCCGGGCCCCCTGTCTGCGAGCCAGATACGGCCATCAAAAGAGCCATATCTGGCTCGCGAGCCATAGGTTCCCGACCCCTGCTCTACACCCTACACTCTATACCCTACACTTTATACCCTACACTATACACTCTATACCCTACACTCTATACCCTACACTCTATACCCTACACTCTACACTCTATACCCTACACTCTATACCCTACACTCTACACTCTATACCCTACACTCTATACCCTACACTCTATACCCTACACTATATACCCTACACTCTATACCCTACACTCTACACTCTATATCCTACACTCTACACTCTATACCCTACACTCTATAACATACACTCTAAACCCTACACTCTATACCCTACACTCTACACTTTATACCCTACACTCTATACCCTACACTCTATATCCCAACACTCTATACCCTACACTCTATACCCTACACTCTACACCCTACACTATACACTCTATACCCTACACTCTATACCATACAATCTACACTCTATACCCTACACTCTATACCCTACACTCTACACTTCATACCCTACACACTATACCCTACTTTCTACACTCTATACCCTACACTCTACACTCTATACCCTACACTCTATACCCTACAATCTATACCATACACTCTATACCATACACTCTATACCCTACACTCTATACCCTACACTCTACACCCTACACTCTATACCCTGCAATCTATACCATACACTCTATACCCTACACTCTATATCATACACTCTATACCCTACACTCTACACTCTATACCCCACACTCTACACTCTATACCCTACACTCTACACCCTACACTCTATATTATACACTCTATTCTATACACTCTATACCCTACACTCTATACCCTACACTCTACACTCTAAAATCTATACCCTACTCTCTACACTCTATACCTTACACTCTATACCAAACACTCTATACCCTACACTATATACCATACACTCTATATCATACACTCTATACCGTACACTCTATACCATACACTCTATACCCTACACTCTATACCCTACACTCTACACTCTGTACCCTACACTCTATAATATACACTCTACACCCTACACTCTATACCATACACTCTATACCCTACACTCTACACTCTATACCATACACTCTATACTGTACACTCTATACCATACACTCTACACCCTACACTCTATACCATGCACTCTATACCCTACACTCTACACTCTATACCCTACACTCTATACCCTACAATCTATACCCTACACCCTACGCTCTATACCCTACACTCTATACCCTACTCTCTACACTCTATACCGTACACTATATTCCATACACTCTATTCCATACACTATACCCTGCACTCTATACCCTACACTATACACTCTATACCCTACACTCTACACCATACACTCTATACCCTATACTCTATACACTACACTCTACATTCTATACCCTACAATCTATACCCAACACTCTATACCCTACACTCTATACCATACACTCTATACCCTACACTCTATACCCTACACTCTACACCCTACACTCTATACCCTACACTCTAATCCCTACACTCTACACTGTATACCATACACTCTATACCCTACACTATATACCCTACACTCTATACCCTACACTCTACACTCTATACCCAACACTCTATACTCTACACTCTATACCCTACACTCTATACCATACACTCCATACCCTACACTCTACACTCTATACCCTACACTCTACTCTTTATACCCTACACTCTATACCCTACACTCTACACTCTATACCCTACACTCTACACTCTATACCCTACACTCTATACCCTACTCTATACCATACACTCTATACCCTACACTCTATACCCTACACTCTACACTCTATACCCTACACTCTACACTCTACACTCTATACCCTACACTCTATACCCTACACTATATACCCTACACTCTACACTCTATACCCTACACTCTATACCCTACACTCTGTACCCTACACTCTACACCCTACACTCTATACCCTACACATTATACCATACACTCTATACCCTACACTCTACACATGATGAGAGCATTATACTGCCTCTGTACAAATCCCTAGTTAGACCGCACATGGAGTACTGTGTCCAGTTTTGGGCACCGGTGCTCAGGAAGGATATAATGGAACTAGAGAGAGTACAAAGGAGGGCAACAAAATTAATAAAGGGGATGGGAGAACTACAATACCCAGATAGATTAGCGAAATTAGGATTATTTAGTCTAGGAAAAAGACGACTGAGGGGCGATCTAATAACCATGTATAAGTATATAAGGGGACAATACAAATATCTCGCTGAGGATCTGTTTATACCAAGGAAGGTGACGGGCACAAGGGGGCATTCTTTGCGTCTGGAGGAGAGAAGGTTTTTCCACCAACATAGAAGAGGATTCTTTACTGTTAGGGCAGTGAGAATCTGGAATTGCTTGCCTGAGGAGGTGGTGATGGCGAACTCAGTCGAGGGGTTCAAGAGAGGCCTGGATGTCTTCCTGGAGCAGAACAATATTGTATCATACAATTATTAGGTTCTGTAGAAGGACGTAGATCTGGGGATTTATTATGATGGAATATAGGCTGAACTGGATGGACAAATGTCTTTTTTCGGCCTTACTAACTATGTTACTATGTTACTATGTTACTCTATACCCTACACTCTACACCCTAGACTCTATACCCTACACTTTATACCCTACACTCTACACTCTATACCCTACACTCTATACCCTACACTCTACACCCTACACTCTATACCCTACACTCTACACTCTATACCCTACACTCTATACAATACACTCTACACTCTATACCAAACACTCTATACCCTACACTCTACACTCTATACCCTACACTCTATACCCTACACTCTACACTCTATACCCTACACTCTATACCCTACACTCTATACCCTACACTATATACCCTACACTCTATACCCTACACTCTACACTCTATATCCTACACTCTACACTCTATACCCTACACTCTATAACATACACTCTAAACCCTACACTCTATACCCTACACTCTACACTTAATACCCTACACTCTATACCCTACACTCTATACCCTACACTCTACACTCTATACCCTACACTCTATAACATACACTCTATACCCTACACTCTATACCTAACACTCTCCACTCTACACAATACACTCTACACCCTACACTCTATACCCTACACTCTACACTTTATACCCTACACTCTATACCCTACACTCTATACCCTACACTCTATACCCTACACTATATACTCTATACCCTACACTCTATACCCTACACTCTATACCCTACAATCTATACCCTACACTCTATACCCTACACTCTATACCCTACACTCTATATCCCAACACTCTATACCCTACACTCTATACTCTATACCCTACACTATACACTCTATACCTACACTCTATACCATACAATCTACACTCTATACCCTACACTCTATATCATACACTATATACCCTACACTCTACACTCTATACCCCACACTCTACACTCTATACCCTACACTCTGCACCCTACACTCTATACCATACTCTCTATTCCATACACTCTATACCATACACTCTATACCCTACACTCTACACTCTACAATCTATATCCTACTCTCTACACTCTATACCTTACACTCTATACCAAACACTATATACCATACACAATATATCATACACTCTGTATCCTACAATCTATACCATACACTCTATACCCTACACTCTATACCCTACACTCTACACTCTATACCCTACACTCTACACTCTATACCTTACACTCTATACCCTACACTCTATACTCTATACCCTACACTCTATACCCTACACTCTACACTCTATACCCTACACATTATACCATACACTCTATACCCTACACTCTACACCCTACACTCTACACCCTACACTCTATACCCTACACTTTATACCCTACACTCTACACTCTATACCCTACACTCTATACCCTACACTCTACACCCTACACTCTATACCCTACACTCTATACCCTACACTCTACACTCTATACCCTACACTCTATACCCTACACTCTATACCCTACACTCTACCCTCTACACTCTATACCCTACACTCTATACCATACACTCTATACCCTACACTCTATACCATACACTCTATACCCTACACTCTACACTCTATACCCTACACTCAATACCCTACACTCTAAACCCTACACTCTATACCCTACACTATACACTCTATACCCTACACTCTACACCATACACTCTATACCCTATACTCTATACCCTACATTCTACACTCTATACCCTACACTCTATACCCTACACTCTACACTCTATACCCTACACTCTATACCCTACACTCTATACCCTACACTCTATACCCTACACTCTATACCCTACACTCTACACTTTATACCCTACACTGTATACCCTACACTCTATACCCTACACTCTATACCCTACACTCTATACCCTACACTCTATAGCCCAACACTCTATACCGTACACTCTATACCCTACACTCTATACCCTACACTCTACACTCTATACCCTACACTCTATACCATACACTCTATACCCTACACTCTATACCCTACACTCTACACTCTATACCCTACACTCTACACTCTATACCCTACACTCTATACCCTACACTCTATACCCTACACTCTATACCCTACACTCTACACTCTATACCCTACACATTATACCATACACTCTATACCCTACACTCTACACTCTATACCCTACACTCTACACCCTACACTCTATACCCTACACTTTATACCCTACACTCTACACTCTATACCCTACACTCTATACCCTACACTCTATACCCTACACTCTACACTCTATACCCTACACTCTATACCCTACACTCTACACTCTATACCCTACACTCTATACCCTACACTATATACCCTACACTCTATACCCTACACTCTACACTCTATATCCTACACTCTACACTCTATACCCTACACTCTATAACATACACTCTAAACCCTACACTCTATACCCTACACTCTACACTTTATACCCTACACTCTATACCCTACACTCTATATCCCAACACTCTATACCCTAGACTCTATACCCTACACTCTACACCCTACACTATACACTCTATACCCTACACTCTACACTTCATACCCTACACACTATACCCTACTTTCTACACTCTATACCCTACACTCTACACTCTATACCCTACACTCTATACCCTACAATCTATACCATACACTCTATACCATACACTCTATACCCTACACTCTATACCCTACACTCTACACCCTACACTCTATACCCTGCAATCTATACCATACACTCTATACCCTACACTCTATATCATACACTCTATACCCTACACTCTACACTCTATACCCCACACTCTACACCCTACACTCTACACCCTACACTCTATATTATACACTCTATTCCATACACTCTATACCCCACACTCTATACCCTACACTCTACACTCTAAAATCTATACCCTACTCTCTACACTCTATACCTTACACTCTATACCAAACACTCTATACCCTACACTATATACCATACACTCTATATCATACACTCTATACCGTACACTCTATACCATACACTCTATACCCTACACTCTATACCCTACACTCTACACTCTGTACCCTACACTCTATACTATACACTCTACACCCTACACTCTATACCATACACTCTATACCCTACACTCTACACTCTATACCATACACTCTATACTGTACACTCTATACCATATACTCTACACCCTACACTCTATACCATGCACTCTATACCCTACACTCTACACTCTATACCCTACACTCTATACCCTACAATCTATACCCTACACCCTACGCTCTATACCCTACACTCTATACCCTACTCTCTACACTCTATACCGTACACTATATTCCATACACTCTATTCCATACACTTTATACCCTGCACTCTATACCCTACACTATACACTCTATACCCTACACTCTACACCATACACTCTATACCCTATACTCTATACACTACACTCTACATTCTATACCCTACAATCTATACCCAACACTCTATACCCTACACTCTATACCCTACACTCTACACCCTAATCTCTATACCCTACACTCTAATCCCTACACTCTACACTGTATACCATACACTCTATACCCTACACTATATACCCTACACTCTATACCCTACACTCTACACTCTATACCCAACACTCTATACTCTACACTCTATACCCTACACTCTATACCATACACTCCATACCCTACACTCTACACTCTATACCCTACACTCTACTCTTTATACCCTACACTCTATACCCTACACTCTACACTCTATACCCTACACTCTACACTCTATACCCTACACTCTATACCCTACTCTATACCATACACTCTATACCCTACACTCTATACCCTACACTCTACACTCTATACCCTACACTCTACACTCTACACTCTATACCCTACACTCTATTCCCTACACTCTATACTCTATACCCTACACTATATACCCTACACTCTACACTCTGTACCCTACACTCTATACTATACACTCTACACCCTACACTCTATACCATACACTCTATACCCTACACTCTACACTCTATACCATACACTCTATACTGTACACTCTATACCATATACTCTACACCCTACACTCTATACCATGCACTCTATACCCTACACTCTACACTCTATACCCTACACTCTATACCCTACAATCTATACCCTACACCCTACGCTCTATACCCTACACTCTATACCCTACTCTCTACACTCTATACCGTACACTATATTCCATACACTCTATTCCATACACTCTATACCCTGCACTCTATACCCTACACTATACACTCTATACCCTACACTCTACACCATACACTCTATACCCTATACTCTATACACTACACTCTACATTCTATACCCTACAATCTATACCCAACTCTCTATACCCTACACTCTATACCCTACACTCTACACCCTAATCTCTATACCCTACACTCTAATCCCTACACTCTACACTGCATACCATACACTCTATACCCTACACTATATACCCTACACTCTATACCCTACACTCTACACTCTATACCCAACACTCTATACTCTACACTCTATACCCTACACTCTATACCATACACTCCATACCCTACACTCTACACTCTATACCCTACACTCTACTCTTTATACCCTACACTCTATACCCTACACTCTACACTCTATACCCTACACTCTATACCCTACTCTATACCATACACTCTATACCCTACACTCTATACCCTACACTCTACACTCTATACCCTACACTCTACACTCTACACTCTATACCCTACACTCTATACCCTACACTCTATACTCTATACCCTACACTATATACCCTACACTCTACACTCTATACCCTACACTCTATACCCTACACTCTGTACCCTACACTCTACACCCTACACTCTATACCCTACACATTATACCATACACTCTATACCCTACACTCTACACTCTATACCCTACACTCTACACCCTAGACTCTATACCCTACACTTTATACCCTACACTCTACACTCTATACCCTACACTCTATACCCTACACTCTACACCCTACACTCTATACCCTACACTCTACACTCTATACCCTACACTCTATACCATACACTCTACACTCTATACCATACACTCTATACCCTACACTCTACACTCTATACCCTACACTCTATACCCTACACTCTACACTCTATACCCTACACTCTATACCTTACACTCTATACCCTACACTATATACCCTACACTCTATACCCTACACTCTACACTCTATATCCTACACTCTACACTCTATACCCTACACTCTATAACATACACTCTAAACCCTACACTCTATACCCTACACTCTACACTTTATACCCTACACTCTATACCCTACACTCTATACCCTACACTCTACACTCTATACCCTACACTCTATAACATACACTCTATACCCTACACTCTATACCTAACACTCTCCACTCTACACCCTACACTCTACACTCTATACCCTACACTCTATACCCTACACTCTACACTTTATACCCTACACTCTATACCCTACACTCTATACCCTACACTCTATACCCTAAACTCTACACTCTATACCCTACACTCTATACCCTACACTATATACTCTATACCCTACACTCTATACCCTACACTCTATACCCTACAATCTATACCCTACACTCTATACCCTACACTCTATACCCTAACACTCTATACCCTACACTCTATACCCTACACTCTACACTCTATACCCTACACTATACACTCTATACCTACACTCTATACCATACAATCTACACTCTCTACCCTACACTCTATATCATACACTATATACCCTACACTCTACACTCTATACCCCACACTCTACACTCTATACCCTACACTCTACACCCTACACTCTATACCATACTCTCTATTCCATACACTCTATACCATACACTCTATACCCTACACTCTACACTCTACAATCTATATCCTACTCTCTACACTCTATACCTTACACTCTATACCAAACACTATATACCATACACAATATATCATACACTCTGTACCCTACACTCTATACCATACACTCTATACCCTACACTCTATACCCTACACTCTACACTCTATACCCTACACTCTACACTCTATACCCTACACTCTATACCCTACACTCTATACTCTATACCCTACACTCTACACTCTATACCCTACACATTATACCATACACTCTATACCCTACACTCTACACCCTACACCCTACACTCTATACCCTACACTTTATACCCTACACTCTACACTCTATACCCTACACTCTATACCCTACACTCTACACCCTACACTCTATACCCTACACTCTATACCCTACACTCTACACTCTATACCCTACACTCTATACCCTACACTCTATACCCTACACTCTACCCTCTACACTCTATACCCTACACTCTATACCATACACTCTATACCCTACACTCTATACCATACACTCTATACCCTACACTCTACACTCTATACCCTACACTCAATACCCTACACTCTAAACCCTACACTCTATACCCTACACTATACACTCTATACCCTACACTCTACACCATACACTCTATACCCTATACTCTATACCCTACATTCTACACTCTATACACTACACTCTATACCCTACACTCTACACTCTATACCCTACACTCTATACCCTACACTCTATACCCTACACTCTATACCCTACACTCTACACTTTATACCCTACACTGTATACCCTACACTCTATACCCTACACTCTATACCCTACACTCTATACCCTACACTCTATAGCCCAACACTCTATACCGTACACTCTATACCCTACACTCTATAACCTACACTCTACACTCTATACCCTACACTCTATACCTTACACTCTATACCCTACACTATATACCCTACACTCTATACCCTACACTCTACACTCTATATCCTACACTCTACACTCTATACCCTACACTCTATAACATACACTCTAAACCCTACACTCTATACCCTACACTCTACACTTTATACCCTACACTCTATACCCTACACTCTATACCCTACACTCTACACTCTATACCCTACACTCTATAACATACACTCTATACCCTACACTCTATACCTAACACTCTCCACTCTACACCCTACACTCTACACTCTATACCCTACACTCTACACTTTATACCCTACACTCTATACCCTACACTCTATACCCTACACTCTATACCCTAAACTCTACACTCTATACCCTACACTCTATACCCTACACTATATACTCTATACCCTACACTCTATACCCTACACTCTATACCCTACAATCTATACCCTACACTCTATACCCTACACTCTATACCCTACACTCTATATCCCAACACTCTATACCCTACACTCTATACCCTACACTCTACACTCTATACCCTACACTATACACTCTATACCTACACTCTATACCATACAATCTACACTCTCTACCCTACACTCTATATCATACACTATATACCCTACACTCTACACTCTATACCCCACACTCTACACTCTATACCCTACACTCTACACCCTACACTCTATACCATACTCTCTATTCCATACACTCTATACCATACACTCTATACCCTACACTCTACACTCTACAATCTATATCCTACTCTCTACACTCTATACCTTACACTCTATACCAAACACTATATACCATACACAATATATCATACACTCTGTACCCTACACTCTATACCATACACTCTATACCCTACACTCTATACCCTACACTCTACACTCTATACCCTACACTCTACACTCTATACCCTACACTCTATACCCTACACTCTATACTCTATACCCTACACTCTACACTCTATACCCTACACATTATACCATACACTCTATACCCTACACTCTACACCCTACACTCTATACCCTACACTTTATACCCTACACTCTACACTCTATACCCTACACTCTATACCCTACACTCTACACCCTACACTCTATACCCTACACTCTATACCCTACACTCTACACTCTATACCCTACACTCTATACCCTACACTCTATACCCTACACTCTACCCTCTACACTCTATACCCTACACTCTATACCATACACTCTATACCCTACACTCTATACCATACACTCTATACCCTACACTCTACACTCTATACCCTACACTCAATACCCTACACTCTAAACCCTACACTCTATACCCTACACTATACACTCTATACCCTACACTCTACACCATACACTCTATACCCTATACTCTATACCCTACATTCTACACTCTATACCCTACACTCTATACCCTACACTCTACACTCTATACCCTACACTCTATACCCTACACTCTATACCCTACACTCTATACCCTACACTCTACACTTTATACCCTACACTGTATACCCTACACTCTATACCCTACACTCTATACCCTACACTCTATACCCTACACTCTATAGCCCAACACTCTATACCGTACACTCTATACCCTACACTCTATAACCTACACTCTACACTCTATCCCCTACACTCTATACCCTACACTCTACACTCTATACCCTACACTCTATACCCTACACTCTATACCATACACTCTATACCCTACACTCTATACCCTACACTCTACACCCTACACTCTACACTCTATACCCTACACTCTATACCCTACACTCTATACCCTACACTCTACACTCTATACCCTACACATTATACCATACACTCTATACCCTACACTCTACACTCTATACCCTACACTCTACACCCTACACTCTATACCCTACACTTTATACCCTACACTCTACACTCTATACCCTACACTCTATACCCTACACTCTACACCCTACACTCTATACCCTACACTCTATACCCTACACTCTATACCCTACACTCTATACCCTACACTCTATACCCTACACTCTACCCTCTACACTCTATACCCTACACTCTATACCATACACTCTATACCCTACACTCTACACTCTATTCCCTACACTCTATACCATACACTCTATACCCTACACTCTATACCCTGCACTCTATACCCTACACTCTATACTCTATACCCTACACTCTATACCATATACTCTATACCCTACACTCTACACTCTATTCCCTACACTCTATACCATACACTCTATACCCTACACTCTATACCCTACACTATATACCCTACACTCTACACCATACACTCTATACCCTAAACTCTATACCCTACACTCTACACTCTATACCCTACACTCTATACCCTACACTCTACACTCTATACCCTACACTCTATACCATACACTCTATACCCTACACTCTATACCATACACTCTATACCCTACACTCTATACCCTACACTATACACTCTATACCCTACTCTCTACACCATACACTTTATACCCTATACAATACACTCTATACCCTACAATCTACACCCTACACTCTATACCCTACACTGTACACTCTATACCGTACACTCTATACCATACACTCTATACCCTACACTCTATATCCTACACTCTATACCCCACACTCTACACTCTATACCCTACACTCTATACCCTAAACTCTACACTCTATACCCTACACTCTACACTCTATACCCTACACTCTATACCCTACACTCTATACCCTACACTCTATACCCTACACTCTACACTTTATACCCTACACTGTATACCCTACACTCTATACCCTACACTCTATACCCTATACTCTATACCCTACACTCTATAGCCCAACACTCTATACCGTACACTCTATACCCTACACTCTATACCCTACACTCTACACTCTATACAATACACTCTATACCCTACACTCTAATCCCTACACTCTACACTCTATACCCTACACTCTATACCCTACACTCTATACCATACACTCTATACCCTACACTCTATACCCTACACTCTATACCCTACACTCTACACTCTATACCCTACACTCTATACCATACACTCTATACCCTACACTCTATACCATACACTCTATACCCTACACTCTATACCCTACACTATACACTCTATACCCTACACTCTACACCATACACTTTATACCCTATACAATACACTCTATACCCTACAATCTATACCCTACACTCTATACCCTACACTGTACACTCTATACCGTACACTCTATACCATACACTCTATACCCTACACTCTATATCCTACACTCTATACCCCACACTCTACACTCTATACCCTACACTCTATACCCTAAACTCTACACTCTATACCCTACACTCTACACTCTATACCCTACACTCTATACCCTACACTCTATACCCTACACTCTATACCCTACACTCTACACTTTATACCCTACACTGTATACCCTACACTCTATACCCTACACTCTATACCCTATACTCTATACCCTACACTCTATAGCCCAACACTCTATACCGTACACTCTATACCCTACACTCTATACCCTACACTCTACACTCTATACAATACACTCTATACCCTACACTCTAATCCCTACACTCTACACTCTATACCCTACACTCTATACCCTACACTCTATACCATACACTCTATACCCTACACTCTATACCCTACACTCTACACTCTATACCCTACACTCTACACTCTATACCCTACACTCTATACCCTACACTCTATACTCTATACCCTACACTATATAACCTACTCTACACTCTATACCCTACACTCTATACCCTACACTCTATACCCTACACTCTATACCCTACACTCTACACCCTACACTCTATACCCTACACATTATACCATACACTCTATACCCTACACTCTACACTCTATACCCTACACTCTACACCCTACACTCTATACCCTACACTTTATACCCTACACTCTACACCCTACACTCTATACCATACACTCTACACTCTATACCCTACACTCTATACCATGCACTCTACACCCTACACTCTATACCATACACTCTATACCCTACACTATACACTCTATACCCTACACTCTATACCCTACACTCTACACTCTATACCCTACACTCTATACCCTACAATCTATACCCTACACTATATACCCTACACTCTATACCCTACACTCTACACTCTATATCCTACACTCTACACTCTATACCCTACACTCTATACCCTACACTCTACACTTTATACCCTACACTCTATACCCTACACTCTATACCCTACACTCTATACCCTACACTCTACACTCTATACCCTACACTCTATAACATACACTCTATACCCTACACTCTATACCTTACACTCTATACCTTACACTCTCCACTCTACACCCTACACTCTATACCCTACACTCTATACCCTACACTCTACACTTTATACCCTACACTCTATACCCTACACTCTATACCCTACACTCTATACCCTAAACTCTACACTCTATACCCTACACTCTATACCCTACACTATATACTCTATACCCTACACTCTATACCCTACACTCTATACCCTAAAATCTATACACTACACTCTATACCCTACACTCTATACCCTACACTCTATATCCCAACACTCTATACCCTACACTCTATACCCTACACTATACACTCTATACCCTACACTCTATACCATACAATCTACACTCTATACCCTACACTCTATACCCTACACTCTACACTCTATACCCTACACACTATACCCTACTTTCTACACTCTATACCCTACACTCTACACTCTATACCATACACTCTATACCTACACTCTATACCCTACACTCTATACCCTACACTATATACCCTACACTTTATACCCTACACTCTACACTCTATATCCTACACTCTACACTCTATACCCTACACTCTATAACATACACTCTAAACCCTACACTCTATACCCTACACTCTACACTTTATACCCTACACTCTATACCCTACACTCTATACCCTACACTCTATTCCCTACACTCTACACTCTATACCCTACACTCTATAACATACACTCTATACCCTACACTCTATATCTTACACTCTATACCCTACACTCTACACCCTACACTCTACACTCTATACCCTACACTCTATACCCTACACTCTATACCCTACACTCTACACTTTATACCCTACACTCTATACCCTACACTCTATACCCTACACTCTATACCCTACACTCTACACTCTATACCCTACACTCTATACCCTACACTATATACTATATACCCTACACTCTATACCCTACACTCTATACCCTACAATCTATACCCTACACTCTATACCCTACACTCTATACCCTACACTCTATATCCCAACACTCTATACCCTACACTCTATACCCTACACTCTACACCCTACACTATATACTCTATACCCTACACTCTATACCATACAATCTACACTCTATACCCTACACTCTATACCCTACACTCTACACTTCATACCCTACACACTATACCCTACTTTCTACACTCTATACCCTACACTCTACACTCTATACCCTACACTCTATACCCTACAATCTATACCATACACTCTATACCATACACTCTATACCCTACACTCTATACCCTACACTCTACACCCTACACTCTATACCCTGCAATCTATACCATACACTCTATACCCTACACTCTATATCATACACTCTATACCCTACACTCTATACCCCACACTCTACACTCTATACCCTACACTCTACACTCTATATTATACACTCTATTCCATACACTCTATACCCTACACTCTATACCCTACACTCTACACTCTAAAATCTATACCCTACTCTCTACACTCTATACCTTGCACTCTATACCAAACACTCTATACCCTACACTATATACCATACACTCTATATCATACACTCTATACCGTACACTCTATACCATACACTCTATACCCTACACTCTATACCCTACACTCTATACCCTACACTCTACACTCTGTACCCTACACTCTATACTATACACTCTACACCCTACACTCTATACCATACACTTTATACCCTACACTCTACACTCTATACCATACACTCTATACTGTACACTCTATACCATACACTCTACACCCTACACTCTATACCATGCACTCTATACCCTACACTCTACACTCTATAGCCTACACTCTATACCCTACAATCTATACCCTACACCCTACGCTCTATACCCTACACTCTATACCCTACTCTCTACACTCTATACCGTACACTATATTCCATACACTCTATTCCATACACTCTATACCCTGCACTCTATACCCTACACTATACACTCTATACCCTACACTCTACACCATACACTCTATACCCTATACTCTATACACTACACTCTACATTCTATACCCTACAATCTATACCCAACACTCTATACCCTACACTCTATACCATACACTCTATACCCTACACTCTATACCCTACACTCTACACCCTACACTCTATACCCTACACTCTAATCTCTACACTCTACACTGTATACCATACACTCTATACCCTACACTATATACCCTACACTCTATACCCTACACTCTACACTCTATACCCAACACTCTATACTCTACACTCTATACCCTACACTCTATACCATACACTCCATACCCTACACTCTACACTCTATACCCTACACTCTACTCTTTATACCCTACACTCTATACCCTACACTCTACACTCTATACCCTACACTCTACACTCTATACCCTACACTCTATACCCTACTCTATACCATACACTCTATACCCTACACTCTATACCCTACACTCTACACTCTATACCCTACACTCTACACACTATACCCTACACTCTATACCCTACACTCTATACTCTATACCCTACACTATATACCCTACACTCTACACTCTATACCCTACACTCTATACCCTACACTCTGTACCCTACACTCTACACCCTACACTCTATGCCCTAAACATTATACCATACACTCTATACCCTACACTCTACACTCTATACCCTACACTCTACACCCTACACTCTAAACCCTACACTTTATACCCTACACTCTACACTCTATACCCTACACTCTATACCCTACACTCTACACCCTACACTCTATACCCTACACTCTATACCATACACTCTACACCCTACACTCTATACCATACACTCTATACCCTACACTCTACACTCTATACCCTACACTCTATACCATACACTCTACACCCTACACTCTATACCATACACTCTATACCCTACACTCTACACTCTATACCCTACACTCTATACCCTACACTCTACACTCTATACCCTACACTATATACCCTACACTCTATACCCTACACTCTACACTCTATATCCTACACTCTACACTCTATACCCTACACTCTATAACATACACTCTAAACCCTACACTCTATACCTTACACTCTCCACTCTACACCCTACACTCTACACTCTATACCCTACACTCTATACCCTACACTCTACACTCTATACCCTACACTCTATAACATACACTCTATACCCTACACTCTATACCTTACACTCTCCACTCTACACCCTACACTCTACACTCTATACCCTACACTCTATACCCTACACTCTACACTTTATACCCTACACTCTATACCCTACACTCTATACCCTACACTCTATACCCTAAACTCTACACTCTATACCCTACACTCTATACCCTACACTATATACTCTATACCCTACACTCTATACCCTACAATCTATACCCTACACTCTATACCCTACACTCTATACCCTACACTCTATATCCCAACACTCTATACCCTACACTCTATACCCTACACTCTACACTCTATACCCTACACTATACACTCTATACCCTACACTCTATACCATACAATCTACACTCTATACCCTACACTCTATATCATACACTATATACCCTGCACTCTACACTCTATACCCCACACTCTACACTCTATACCCTACACTCTACACCCTACACTCTATACCATACTCTCTATTCCATACACTCTATACCATACACTCTATACCCTACACTCTACACTCTACAATCTATATCCTACTCTCTACACTCTATACCTTACACTCTATACCAAACACTATATACCATACACAATATATCATACACTCTATACCGTACACTCTATACCCTACACTCTATACCCTATACTCTATACCCTACACTCTATACCCTACACACTATACCCTACTTTCTACACTCTATACCATACACTCTATACCATACACTCTATACCCTACACTCTATACCCTACACACTATACCCTACTTTCTACACTCTATACCCTACACTCTACACTCTATACCCTACACTCTATAACATACACTCTATACCCTACACTCTATACCTTACACTCTATACCCTACACTCTCCACTCTACACCCTACACTCTACACTCTATACCCTACACTCTATACCCTACACTCTACACTTTATACCCTACACTCTATACCCTACACTCTACACTCTATACCCTACACTATATACCCTACACTATATACTCTATACCCTAAACTCTATACCCTACACTCTATACCCTACAATCTATACCCTACACTCTATACCCGACACTCTATACCCTACACTCTATATCCCAACACTCTATACCCTACACTCTATACCTTACACTCTACACTCTATACCCTACACTATACTCTATACCCTACACTCTATACCATACAATCTACACTCTATACCCTACACTCTATACCCTACACTCTACACTCTATACCCTACACACTATACCCTACTTTCTACACTCTATATCCTACACTCTACACTATATACCATACACTCTATACCCTACACTCTATACCCTACACTCTATACCCTACACTATATACCCTACACTTTATACCCTACACTCTACACTCTATATCCTACACTCTACACTCTATACCCTACACTCTATACCATACACTCTATACCCTACACTCTATACCCTACACTCTATACCCTACACTCTATACCCTACACTCTACACCCTACACTCTATAACATACACTCTATACCCTACACTCTATACCTTACACTCTACACCCTACACTCTACACCCTACACTCTACACTCTATACCCTACACTCTATACCCTACACTCTACACCCTACACTCTACACCCTACACTCTACACTCTATACCCTACACTCTATACCCTACACGCTATACCCTACACTCTATACCCTACACTCTATACCCTACACTCTATACCCTACACTCTACACTCTGTACCCTACACTCTATACTATACACTCTACACCCTACACTCTATACCATACACTCTATACCCTACACTTTACACTCTATACCCTACACTCTACTCTTTATACCCTACACTATATACCCTACACTCTATACCCTACACTCTATACCCTACACTCTATACCATACACTCTACACTCTATATCCTACACTCTATACCCTACACTCTATACCGTACACTATATTCCATACACTCTATTCCATACACTCTATACCCTGCACTCTATACCCTACACTATACACTCTATACCATACACTCTACACCATACACTCTATACCCTATACTCTATACACTACACTCTACATTCTATACCCTACAATCTATACCCAACACTCTATACCCTACACTCTATACCATACACTCTATACCCTACACTCTATACCCTACACTCTACACCCTACACTCTATACCCTACACTCTACACTGTATACCCTACACTCTATACCCTACACTCTACACTCTATACCAAACACTCTATACTCTACACTCTATACCCTACACTCTATACCATACACTCCATACCCTACACTCTACACTCTATACCCTACACTCTACTCTTTATACCCTACACTATATACCCTACACTCTATACCCTACACTCTATACCCTACACTCTACACCCTACACTCTATACCCTACACTCTACACCCTACACTCTATACCCTACACTCTAATCCCTACACTCTACACTCTATACCCTACACTCTATACCCTACAATCTATACCATACACTCTATACCATACACTCTATACCCTACACTCTATACCCTACACTCTACACTCTATACCCTACACTCTGTACCCCACACTCTATACCCTGTAATCTATACCATACACTCTATACCCTACACTCTATATCATACACTATATACCCTACACTCTACACTCTATACCCCACACTCTACACTCTATACCCTACACTCTACACCCTACACTCTATACCATACTCTCTATTCCATACACTCTATACCCTACACTCTACACTCTACAATCTATATCCTACTCTCTACACTCTATACCTTACACTCTATACCAAACACTCTATACCCTACACTATATACCATACACAATATATCATACACTCTATACCGTACACTCTATACCCTACACTTTATACCCTACACTATATAATCTACACTCTATACCCTACACTCTATACCCTACACTCTATACCCTACACTCTATACCCTGCACTCTACACTCTATGCCCTACACTCTATACCCTACACTCTAAACTCTATACCATACAATCTATACCCTACACTCTATACTATACACTCTACACCCTACACTCTATACCATACACTCTATGCCCTACACTCTACACCCTACACTTTATACCCTACACTCTACACTCTACAATCTATACCCTACACTCTACATTCTATACCAAACACTCTATACCCTATACTATATACCATACACTCTATACCCTACACTCAAAACTCTATACCATACACTCTATACCCTACACTCTATACCCTACATTCTACACTCTATACTCTACACTCTATACCCTACACTCTATACCCTACACTCAATACCCTACACTCTATACCCTACACTCTACACTCTATACCATACACTCTATACCCTACACTGTATACCCTACACTCTATACCCTACACTCTACACTCTATACCATACACTATGTAACCTACACCCTATACCATACACTCTACACCCTACACTCTATACCATACACTCTATACCCTACACTCTATACCCTACACTCTACACCCTACACTCTATACCATACACTCTATACCCTACACTCTATACCCTACACTCTACACCCTACACTCTATACCCTACACTCTAATCCCTACACTCTACACTGTGTACCCTACACTCTATACCCTACACTATATACCCTACACTCTATACCCTACACTCTACACTCTATACCCAACACTCTATACTCTACACTCTATACCCTACACTCCATACCCTACACTCTACACTCTATACCCTACACTCTACTCTTTATACCCTACACTATATACCCTACACTCTATACCCTACACTCTATACCCTGCACTCTACACTCTATACCCTACACTCTACACTCTATACCCTACACTCTATACCCTACACTCTACACCCTACACTCTATACCCTAGACTCTAATCCCTACACTCTACACTCTATACCCTACACTCTATACCCTACAATCTATACCATACACTCTATACCATACACTCTATACCCTACACTCTATACCCTACACTCTAAACTCTATACCCTACACTCTATACCCTACACTCTATACCCTGTAATCTATACCATACACTCTATACCCTACACTCTATATCATACACTATATACCCTACACTCTACACTCTATACCCCACACTCTACACTCTATACCCTACACTCTACACCCTACACTCTATACCATACTCTCTATTCCATACACTCTATACCCTACACTCTATACCCTACACTCTACACTCTACAATCTATATCCTACTCTCTACACTCTATACCTTACACTCTATACCAAACACTCTATACCCTACACTATATACCATACACAATATATCATACACTCTATACCGTACACTCTATACCCTACACTCTATACCCTGTTGTGAATTCTGTGGCTGAATTCACTCCTGTGGTCACAAGTGGTACTGCAGCTTCTGAGCTTCCTCCCTCAGGTGTTCTGGTGAGCTCGTTAACTGCTTCATTACTTAACTCCGCCTGATGCTGCTATCCTTGCTCCTTGTCAATGTTTTAGTGTTGGATCTGAGCTTCTCCTGATTGTTCCTGTGACCTGCTGCTCTGCATAGCTAAGTGCTTTTTGCTTTTTTGTTGCTTTTTTTCTGTCCAGCTTGTCTTTTGTTTTGCTGGAAGCTCTGAGACGCAAAGGGTGTACCGCCGTGCCGTTAGTTCGGCACGGTGGGTTTTTTTTGCCCCCTTTGCGTGGTTTTGCTTTAGGGTTTTTTGTAGACTGCAAAGTTCGCTTTACTGTCCTCGCTCTGTCCTAGAATATCGGGCCCCACTTTGCTGAATCTATTTCATCCCTACGTTTTGTCTTTTCATCTTACTCACAGTCATTATATGTGGGGGGCTGCCTTTTCCTTTGGGAAATTTCTCTGGGGCAAGTCAGGCCTATTTTTCTATCTTCAGGCTAGCTAGTTTCTTAGGCTGTGCCGAGTTGCCTAGGTAGTTGTTAGGCGCAATCCACAGCCGCTTTTAGTTGTGTTTAGGATAGGATCAGGTGTGCAGTCTACAGAGTTTCCACGTCTCAGAGCTCGTTCTTGTATTTTTTGGTATCTGTCAGATCACTGTGTGCGCTCTGATCGCTAAGCACACTGTGTTTCTGGATTGCCTTCATAACACCTGTCATTAGCAAATATAACAGTACAAGGAGCCAAACTAATGATTCTCAATAGAGGGAAAGAAAAAGTTCTGACATCATTTTTTTTTTTTTTTCTGCTCTGTGTTCACTTTTTTTTTTCCCCTAGACATTTGGGTGATTCTGGACACAGGTGTGGACATGGATATTCAGGGTCTGTGCTTTTCAATGGATAATCTCGTTATAAATGTACAAAAAATTCAAGATACTATTGATCAGAAATCTATGTTAGAACCAAGAATTCCTATTCCTGATTTGTTTTTTGGAGATAGAACTAAGTTTCAAAAATAATTGTAAGCTATTTCTGGCCTTGAAACCTCATTCTTCTGGTAATCCTATTCAACAGGTTTTGATTATTATTTCTTTTTTGCGCGGCGACCCTCAAGACTGGGCATTATCTCTTGCGCCAGGAGACCCTGCATTGAGTAGTGTCGATGCGTTTTTCCTGGTGCTCGGATTGCTGTACGATGAGCCTAATTCAGTGGATCAGGCTGAGAAAAATTTGCTGGCTTTGTGCCAGGGTCAGGATGATATAGAAGTATATTGTCAGAAATTTAGGAAATGGTCAGTACTAACTCAGTGGAATGAATCTGCGCTGGCAGCTTTGTTCAGAAAGGGTCTCTCTGAGGCTCTTAAGGATGTCATGGTGGGATTTCCTATGCCTGCTGGTTTGAATGAGTCTTTGTCTTTGGCCATTCAGATCGGTCGACGCTTGCGCGAGCGTAAATCTATGCACCATTTGGCGGTACTGCCTGAGGTTAAACCTGAGCCTATGCAGTGCGATAGGACTATGACTAGAGTTGAACGGCAGGAATACAGACGTCTGAATGGTCTGTTTCTACTGTGGTGATTCCACTCATGCTATTTCTGATTGTCCTAAGCGCACTAAGCGGTCCGCTAGGTCTGCCGTCATTGGTACTGTACAGTCCAAATTCCTTCTGTCCATTACCTTGATATGCTCTTTGTCGTCGTTTTCTGTCATGGCGTTTGTGGATTCGGGCGCTGCCCTGAATCTGATGGATTTGGATTATGCTAAACGTTGTGGGTTTTTCTTGGAGCCTTTGCAGTGTCCTATTCCATTGAGAGGAATTGATGCTACACCTTTGGCCAAGAATAAACCTCAATACTGGGCCCAGCTGACCATGTGAATGGCTCCTGCACATCAGGAAGTTATTCGCTTTCTGGTGTTGCATAATCTGCATGATGTGGTCGTGTTGGGGTTGCCATGGCTACAAACCCATAATCCAGTATTGGATTGGAATTCCATGTCGGTATCCAGCTGGGGTTGTCAGGGGGTACATGGTGATGTTCCATTTTTGTCGATTTCGTCATCCACCCCTTCTGAGGTCCCAGAGTTCTTGTCTGATTATCAGGATGTATTTGAAGAGCCCAAGTCCGATGCTCTACCTCCGCATAGGGATTGTGATTGTGCTATCAATTTGATTCCTGGTAGTAAATTCCCTAAAGGTCGATTATTTAATTTATCCGTGCCCGAACACGCCGCTATGCGCAGTTATGTGAAGGAATCCCTGGAGAAGGGACATATTCGCCCATCGTCATCACCACTGGGAGCAGGGTTCTTCTTTGTAGCCAAGAAGGATGGTTCGCTGAGACTGTGTATTGATTACCGCCTTCTTAATAAGATCACTGTTAAATTTCAGTATCCCTTGCCATTGTTATCTGACTTGTTTGCTCGGATTAAGGGGGCTAGTTGGTTCACTAAGATAGATCTTCGTGGTGCGTATAATCTGGTGAGAATCAGGCAAGGAGATGAATGGAAAACTGCATTCAATACGCCCGAGGGTCATTTTGAGTATCTAGTGATGCCGTTCGGACTTGCCAATGCTCCATCTGTGTTTCAGTCTTTTATGCATGACATCTTCCGTGAGTATCTGGATAAATTCCTGATTGTTTACTTGGATGACATTTTGATCTTCTCAGATGATTGGGAGTCTCATGTGAAGCAGGTCAGAATGGTTTTTCAGGTCCTGCGTGCTAACTCTTTGTTTGTGAAGGGATCAAAGTGTCTCTTCGGTGTGCAGAAAGTTTCATTTTTGGGGTTCATCTTTACCCCTTCTACTATCGAGATGGATCCAGTTAAGGTCCAAGCCATCCAGGATTGGATTCAGCCGACATCTCTGAAAAGTCTGCAAAAGTTCCTGGGCTTTGCTAATTTTTATCGTCGCTTCATCTGTAATTTTTCTTGCATTGCCAAACCATTGACCGATTTGACCAAGAAGGGTGCTGATTTGGTTAATTGGTCTTCTGCTGCTGTGGAAGCTTTTCAGGAGTTGAAGCGTCGTTTCTGTTCTGCCCCTGTGTTGTGTCAGCCAGATGTTTCTCTTCCGTTCCAGGTCGAGGTTGATGCTTCTGAGATTGGAGCAGGGGCGGTTTTGTCACAGAGAGGTTCTGATTGCTCAGTGATGAAACCATGTGCTTTCTTTTCCAGGAAGTTTTCGCCCGCTGAGCGTAATTATGATGTGGGCAATCGAGAGTTGCTGGCCATGAAGTGGGCATTCGAGGAGTGGCGTCATTGGCTTGAAGGAGCTAAGCATCGCGTGGTGGTATTGACTGATCATAAGAACTTGACTTATCTCGAGTCTGCCAAGCGCTTGAATCCTAGACAGGCCCGTTGGTCGATATTTTTGGACCGCTTCGACTTTGTGATTTCGTACCTTCCGGGCTCTAAAAATGTGAAGGCGGATGCTCTGTCTTGGAGTTTTGTGCCCGACTCTCCGGGTTTATCTGAGCCAGCGGGTATCCTCAAGGAAGGAGTCATTGTGTCTGCCATCTCCCCTGATTTGCTGCGGGTGCTGCAAAAATTTCAGGCGAATAAACCTGATCGTTGTCCAGCAGAGAAACTGTTCGTCCCTGATAGGTGGACTAATAAACTTATCTCTGAACTTCATTGTTCGGTGTTGGCTGGTCATCCTGGAATCTTTGGTACCAGAGAGTTAGTGGCTAGATCCTTCTGGTGGCCATCTCTGTCACGGGATGTACGTACTTTTGTGCAGTCCTGTGGGATTTGTGCTAGGGCTAAGCCCTGCTGTTCTCGTGCCAGTGGGTTGCTTTTGCCCTTGCCGGTCCCAAAGAGGCCTTGGACACATATTTCGATGGATTTCATTTCTGACCTTCCCGTTTCTCAAAAGATGTCAGTCATTTGGGTGGTCTGTGATCGCTTTTCTAAAATGGTCCATCTGGTGCCCTTGGCTAAATTGCCTTCCTCCTCTGATTTGGTACCTTTGTTCTTTCAGCATGTGGTTCGGTTGCATGGCATTCCTGAGAATATTGTTTCTGACAGAGGTTCCCAGTTTGTTTCAAGGTTTTGGCGAGCCTTTTGTGGTAGGATGGGCATTGACCTATACTTTTCATCGGCTTTCCATCCTCAGACTAATGGCCAGACCG
This sequence comes from Ranitomeya imitator, assembly GCF_032444005.1. Classification (NCBI taxonomy): domain Eukaryota; kingdom Metazoa; phylum Chordata; class Amphibia; order Anura; family Dendrobatidae; genus Ranitomeya; species Ranitomeya imitator. The sequence continues at coordinate 703,480 of NW_027194158.1, forward strand.
AACGAACCAATCAGACCTTGGAAACATATCTGAGATGTTTTGTTTCTGCAGACCAGGATGATTGGGTGTCCTTTTTGCCGTTGGCTGAGTTCGCCCTTAATAATCGGGCCAGCTCGGCTACCTTGGTTTCTCCATTTTTTTGCAATTCTGGGTTCCATCCTCGTTTCTCTTCAGGACAGGTTGAGTTTTCGGACTGTCCTGGTGTGGATTCTGTGGTGGATAGGTTGCAGCAGATCTGGACTCAGGTAGTGGACAATTTGATCTTGTCCCAGGAGAAAGCTCAACTTTTCGCTAATCGCAGACGCCGTGTGGGTCCCCGACTTCGTGTTGGGGATCTGGTTTGGTTATCTTCTCGTCATATTCCTATGAAGGTTTCCTCTCCTAAATTTAAACCTCGTTTTATTGGTCCGTATAGGATTTCTGAGGTTCTCAATCCTGTGTCTTTTCGTTTGACCCTCCCAGACTCCTTTTCCATACATAATGTATTCCATAGGTCGTTGTTGCGGAGATACGTGGCACCTATGGTTCCATCTGTTGAGCCTCCTGCCCCGGTTTTGGTGGAGGGGGAATTGGAGTATATTGTGGAGAAGATTTTGGATTCTCGTGTTTCTAGACGGAAACTCCAGTATCTGGTTAAATGGAAGGGTTATGCTCAGGAAGATAAATCCTGGGTTTTTGCCTCTGATGTTCATGCTTCCGATCATGTTCGTGCCTTTCATGCGGCTCATCCTGGTCGGCCTGGGGGCTCTGGTGAGGGTTCGGTGACCCCTCCTCAAGGGGGGGGTACTGTTGTGAATTCTGTGGCTGAATTCACTCCTGTGGTCACAAGTGGTACTGCAGCTTCTGAGCTTCCTCCCTCAGGTGTTCTGGTGAGCTCGTTAACTGCTTCATTACTTAACTCCGCCTGATGCTGCTATCCTTGCTCCTTGTCAATGTTTCAGTGTTGGATCTGAGCTTCTCCTGATTGTTCCTGTGACCTGCTGCTCTGCATAGCTAAGTGCTTTTTGCTTTTTTGTTGCTTTTTTTCTGTCCAGCTTGTCTTTTGTTTTGCTGGAAGCTCTGAGACGCAAAGGGTGTACCGCCGTGCCGTTAGTTCGGCACGGTGGTTTTTTTTTGCCCCCTTTGCGTGGTTTTGCTTTAGGGTTTTTTGTAGACTGCAAAGTTCGCTTTACTGTCCTCGCTCTGTCCTAGAATATTGGGCCCCACTTTGCTGAATCTATTTCATCCCTACGTTTTGTCTTTTCATCTTACTCACAGTCATTATATGTGGGGGGCTGCCTTTTCCTTTGGGGAATTTCTCTGGGGCAAGTCAGGCCTATTTTTCTATCTTCAGGCTAGCTAGTTTCTTAGGCTGTGCCGAGTTGCCTAGGTAGTTGTTAGGCGCAATCCACAGCCGCTTTTAGTTGTGTTTAGGATAGGATCAGGTGTGCAGTCTACAGAGTTTCCACGTCTCAGAGCTCGTTCTTGTATTTTTTGGTATCTGTCAGATCACTGTGTGCGCTCTGATCGCTAAGCACACTGTGTTTCTGGATTGCCTTCATAACACCTGTCATTAGCAAATATAACAATACCCTACACTCTATAATCTACACTCTATACCCTACACTCTATACCCTACACTCTACACTCTATACCCTACACTCTATACCCTACACTCTATACTATACACTCTGCACCCTACACTCTATACCATACACTCTATGCCCTACACTCTACACTCTATACCCTACACTTTATACCCTACACTCTACAATCTATACCCTACACTCTACACTCTATACCAAACACTCTATACCCTATACCATACACTCTATACCCTACACTCTATACCTTACACTCTATACCCTACACTCTATACCCTACACTCTATACCCTACATTCTACACTCTATACTCTACACTCTATACCCTACACTCTATACCCTACACTCAATACCCTACACTCTATACCCTACACTCTACACTCTATACCATACACTCTGTAACCTACACTCTATACCATACACTCTACACCCTACACTCTATACCATACACTCTATACCCTACACTCTATACCCTACACTCTATACCATACATTCTATACCCTACACTCTACACTCTATACCCTACACTCTATACCCTACGCTCTATACCCTACACTCTATACCTTACACTCTACACTCTATACTGTACACTCTATTCCATACACTCTATACCCTACACTCTATACCCTACACTCTAATCCCTACACTCTACACCCTACACTCTATACCCTACACTCTATACCATACACTCTATTCCATACACTCTATACCCTACACTCTACACTCTACAATCTATACCCTACACTCTACACCAAACACTCAATACCCTACACTATATATCAGGAATTGCGGTCTGCAGAGTTCCCACGTCTCAGAGCTCGTTCTATTATTTTGGGTTATTGTCAGATCACTGTATGTGCTCTGATCGCTATGTACATTGTGTTACTGAATTGCCTTTCACAACAGCCAACACTGCTACCTGTATTAACCCTTTGGGGGGGAGAGGGCGCGGGGGGCTCAAAGAGGGGGGAGAGGGCGCGGGGGGTGAGTATGGATAGATAGGGGGGACTATTATGGCGGGGGGGGTGAGTACCCCTGCTGGGGGCATTATTTTTGCAGTCGGTGTCAGGTGCGGCCCGCTGGGGGCATTATTGGTGCAGACGGTGTCACGTCCGGGTGCATTATTATCTGTTACACACAGTTGAGGAGACCCTCACTAACCTCTACCTCATTTACCCGCAGTGCTGACTGGCAGCGTGAAGACCCTCGTTAAGGGCGAGGAGGAGGGCACTCTGCTCACCAGCATCAACATCATACAGACCTACAAGGAGGGAGATCTGAACATCCAGGAGGCTGGGAAGATAATGAGCGTTCAAATCATCGAGTGCCCCAAGTGCCCCATCCTGAAGAAAGGTGTGTACTGAGCGGTGCGATGTGCTGCAAACATGTACAGGGGTGGAATACTCTGCAGATTTGCTGTGTATCAGGCCGGCCTCACACTCAGCGTATGAAAATACGGTCCGTATATTACGGCCGTAATACGCTGAAAAGTCACGAAAATAGTGGTCCGTAGCTCCTCCGTAGGCAGGGTGTGTCACCGTTTTTTGTGCATGGCATCCTCCGTATGTAATCCGTATGGCAGCCGTAATGCGTGTTTTTATCGCAGGCTTGCAAAACCGACATACGGCTATACAAGGGATCCATGTGTAAAAAAAAAAAAACATATATACTGTATATATATATATATATATACAGTGGGGCAAAAAAGTATTTAGTCAGTCAGCAATAGTGCAAGTTCCACCACTTAAAAAGATGAGAGGTGTCTGTAATTTACATCATAGGTAGACCTCAACTATGGGAGACAAACTGAGAAAAAAAAATCCAGAAAATCACATTGTCTGTTTTTTTATCATTTTTTTTGCATATTATGGTGGAAAATAAGTATTTGGTCAGAAACAAACAATCAAGATTTCTGGCTCTCACAGACCTGTAACTTCTTCTTTAAGAGTCTCCTCTTTCCTCCACTCATTACCTGTAGTAATGGCACCTGTTTAAACTTGTTATCAGTATAAAAAGACACCTGTGCACACCCTCAAACAGTCTGACTCCAAACTCCACTATGGTGAAGACCAAAGAGCTGTCAAAGGACACCAGAAACAAAATTGTAGCCCTGCACCAGGCTGGGAAGACTGAATCTGCAATAGCCAACCAGCTTGGAGTGAAGAAATCAACAGTGGGAGCAATAATTAGAAAATGGAAGACATACAAGACCACTGATAATCTCCCTCAATCTGGGGCTCCAGGCAAAATCCCACCCCGTGGGGTCAGAATGATCACAAGAACGGTGAGCAAAAATCCCAGAACCACACGGGGGGACCTAGTGAATGAACTGCAGAGAGCTGGGACCAATGTAACAAGGCCTACCATAAGTAACACACTACGCCACCATGGACTCAGATCCTGCAGTGCCAGACGTGTCCCACTGCTTAAGCCAGTACATGTCCGGGCCCGTCTGAAGTTTGCTAGAGAGCATTTGGATGATCCAGAGGAGTTTTGCGAGAATTTCCTATGGTCTGATGAAACCAAACTGGAACTGTTTGGTAGAAACACAACTTGTCGTGTTTGGAGGAAAAAGAATACTGAGTTGCATCCATCAAACACCATACCTACTGTAAAGCATGGTGGTGGAAACATCATGCTTTGGGGCTGTTTCTCTGCAAAGGGGCCAGGACGACTGATCCGGGTACATGAAAGAATGAATGGGGCCATGTGTCGTGAGATTTTGAGTGCAAACCTCCTTCCATCAGCAAGGGCATTGAAGATGAAACGTGGCTGGGTCTTTCAACATGACAATGATCCAAAGCACACCGCCAGGGCAATGAAGGAGTGGCTTCGTAAGAAGCATTTCAAGGTCCTGGAGTGGCCTAGGCAGTCTCCAGATCTCAACCCTATAGAAAACCTTTGGAGGGAGTTGAAAGTCCGTGTTGCCAAGCGAAAAGCCAAAAACATCACTGCTCTAGAGGAGATCTGCATGGAGGAATGGGCCAACATACCAACAACAGTGTGTGGCAACCTTGTGAAGACTTACAGAAAACGTTTGACCTCTGTCATTGCCAACAAAGGATATATTACAAAGTATTGAGATGAAATTTTGTTTCTGACCAAATACTTATTTTCCACCATAATATGCAAATAAAATGTTAAAAAAACAGACAATGTGATTTTCTGGATTTTTTTTTCTCAGTTTGTCTCCCATAGTTGAGGTCTACCCATGATGTAAATTACAGACGCCTCTCATCTTTTTAAGTGGTGGAACTTGCACTATTGCTGACTGACTAAATACTTTTTTGCCCCACTGTATATATATATATGTCAGTAGACACATACAGTGGGGCAAAAAAGTATTTAGTCAGTCAGCAATAGTGCAAGTTCCACCACTTAAAAAGATGAGAGGCATCTGTAATTTACATCATAGGCAGACCTCAACTATGGGAGACAAACTGAGAAAACAAAATCCAGAAAATCACATTGTCTGTTTTTTTAACATTTTATTTGCATATTATGGTGGAAAATAAGTATTTGGTCAGAAACAAAATTTCATCTCAATACTTTGTAATATATCCTTTGTTGGCAATGACAGAGGTCAAACGTTTTCTGTAAGTCTTCACAAGGTTGCCACACACTGTTGTTGGTATGTTGGCCCATTCCTCCATGCAGATCTCCTCTAGAGCAGTGATGTTTTTGGCTTTTCGCTTGGCAACACGGACTTTCAACTCCCTCCAAAGGTTTTCTATAGGGTTGAGATCTGGAGACTGGCTAGGCCACTCCAGGACCTTGAAATGCTTCATGTTGAAAGACCCAGCCACGTTTCATCTTCAATGCCCTTGCTGATGGAAGGAGGTTTGCACTCAAAATCTCATGATACATGGCCCCATTCATTCTTTCATGTACCCGGATCAGTCATCCTGGCCCCTTTGCAGAGAAACAGCCCCAAAGCATGATGTTTCCACCACCATGCTTTACAGTAGGTATGGCGTTTGATGGATGCAACTCAGTATTCTTTTTCCTCCAAACACGACAAGTTGTGTTTCTACCAAACAGTTCCAGTTTGGTTTCATCAGACCATAGGACATTCTCCCAAAACTCCTCTGGATCATCCAAATGCTCTCTAGCAAACTTCAGACGGGCCCGGACATGTACTGGCTTAAGCAGTGGGACACGTCTGGCACTGCAGGATCTGAGTCCATGGTGGCGTAGTGTGTTACTTATGGTAGGCCTTGTTACATTGGTCCCAGCTCTCTGCAGTTGATTCACTAGGTCCCCCCGCGTGGTTCTGGGATTTTTGCTCACCGTTCTTGTGATCATTCTGACCCCACGGGGTGGGATTTTGCGTGGAGCCCCAGATCGAGGGAGATTATCAGTGGTCTTGTATGTCTTCCATTTTCTAATTATTGCTCCCACTGTTGATTTCTTCACTCCAAGCTGGTTGGCTATTGCAGATTCAGTCTTCCCAGCCTGGTGCAGGGCTACAATTTTGTTTCTGGTGTCCTTTGACAGCTCTTTGGTCTTCACCATAGTGGAGTTTGGAGTCAGACTGTTTGAGGGTGTGCACAGGTGTCTTTTTATACTGATAACAAGTTTAAACAGGTGCCATTACTACAGGTAATGAGTGGAGGAAAGAGGAGACTCTTAAAGAAGAAGTTACAGGTCTGTGAGAGCCAGAAATCTTGATTGTTTGTTTCTGACCAAATACTTATTTTCCACCATAATATGCAAATAAAATGTAAAAAAAAACAGACAATGTGATTTTCTGGATTTTTTTTTCTCAGTTTGTCTCCCATAGTTGAGGTCTACCTATGATGTAAATTACAGACGCCTCTCATCTTTTTAAGTGGTGGAACTTGCACTATTGCTGACTGACTAAATACTTTTTTGCCCCACTGTATATGTATACAGGTCCTTCTCAAAAAATTAGCATATAGTGTTAAATTTCATTATTTACCATAATGTAATGATTACAATTAAACTTTCATATATTATAGATTCATTATCCACCAACTGAAATTTGTCAGGTCTTTTATTGTTTTAATACTGATGATTTTGGCATACAACTCCTGATAACCCAAAAAACCTGTCTCAATAAATTAGCATATCAAGAAAAGGTTCTCTAAACGACCTATTACCCTAATCTTCTGAATCAACTAATTAACTCTAAACACATGCAAAAGATACCTGAGGCTTTTATAAACTCCCTGCCTGGTTCATTACTCAAAACCCCCATCATGGGTAAGACTAGCGACCTGACAGATGTCAAGAAGGCCATCATTGACACCCTCAAGCAAGAGGGTAAGACCCAGAAAGAAATTTCTCAACAAATAGGCTGTTCCCAGAGTGCTGTATCAAGGCACCTCAATGGTAAGTCTGTTGGAAGGAAACAATGTGGCAGAAAACGCTGTACAACGAGAAGAGGAGACCGGACCCTGATGAAGATTGTGGAGAAGGACCGATTCCAGACCTTGGGGAACCTGAGGAAGCAGTGGACTGAGTCTGGTGTGGAAACATCCAGAGCCACCGTGCACAGGCGTGTGCAGGAAATGGGCTACAGGTGCCGCATTCCCCAGGTAAAGCCACTTTTGAACCATAAACAGCGGCAGAGGCGCCTGACCTGGGCTACAGAGAAGCAGCACTGGACTGTTGCTAAGTGGTCACAAGTACTTTTTTCTGATGAAAGCAAATTTTGCATGTCATTCGGAAATCAAGGTGCCAGAGTCTGGAGGAAGACTGGGGAGAAGGAAATGCCAAAATGCCTGAAGTCCAGTGTCAAGTACCCACAGTCAGTGATGGTGTGGGGTGCCATGTCAGCTGCTGGTGTTGGTCCACTGTGTTTCATCAAGGGCAGGGTCAATGCAGCTAGCTATCAGGAGATTTTGGAGCACTTCATGCTTCCATCGGCTGAAATGCTTTATGGAGATGAAGATTTCATTTTTCAGCACGACCTGGCACCTGCTCACAGTGCCAAAACCACTGGTAAATGGTTTACTGACCATGGTATTACTGTGCTCAATTGGCCTGCCAACTCTCCTGACCTGAACCCCATAGAGAATCTGTGGGATATTGTGAAGAGAAAGTTGAGAGACGCAAGACCCAACACTCTGGATGAGCTTAAGGCCGCTATTGAAGCATCCTGGGCCTCCATAACATCTCAGCAGTGTCACAGGCTGATTGCCTCCATGCCACGCCGCATTGAAGCAGTCATTTCTGCCAAAGGATTCCCGACCAAGTATTGAGTGCATAACTGAACATTATTATTTGATGGTTTTTTTGTTTGTTATTAAAAAACACTTTTATTTGATTGGATGGGTGAAATATGCTAATTTATTGAGACAGGTTTTTTGGGTTATCAGGAGTTGTATGCCAAAATCATCAGTATTAAAACAATAAAAGACCTGACAAATTTCAGTTGGTGGATAATGAATCTATAATATATGAAAGTTTAATTGTAATCATTACATTATGGTAAATAATGAAATTTAACACTATATGCTAATTTTTTGAGAAGGACCTGTATATATATTATTACTTCATACAGCGCGAGATAGCAGAAAGCCGGTAATTCAATTACCGGCTTTTGCTTTCTCCTTCCTAAACCCGACATGATATGAGACATGGTTTACATACAGTAAACCATCTCATATGACCATTTTTTTGCATATTCCACACTACTAATGTTAGTAGTGTGTATATGCAAAATTTTGCCGTTCTAGCTAGTAAAATAAAGGGTTAAATGGCAGAAAAAATTGGCGTGGGCTCCCGCACAATTTTCTCCGCCAGAGTGGTAAAGCCAGTGACTGAGGGCAGATATTAATAGCCTGGAGAGGGTCCATGGTTATTGGCCCCCCCCTGGCTAAAAACACCTGCCCCCAGCCACCCCAGAAAAGGCACATCTGGAAGATGCGCCTATTCTGGCACTTGGCCACTCTCTTCCCATTCCCGTGTAGCGGTGGGATATGGGGTAATGAAGGGTTAATGCCACCTTGCTATTGTAAGGTGACATTAAGCCTAATTAATAATGAAGAGGCGTCAATTATGACACCTATCCATTATTAATCCAATACTAGTAAAGGGTTGAAAAAAACACACACATTATTAAAAATTAATTTATTGAAAAAATCACAAAGGCTGTTGTATTAATTTATTCTACTCTCAATCCACTCACTGAAGACCCTCGATCTGTAAATTAAAAAAAAATAATAAACCAACAATATACATACCTTCCGAGGATCTGTAAGGTCCAACGATGTAGGATATAGAGTGTAGGGTATAGAGTGTAGAGTGTAGGGATTAGAGTGTAGGGTATAGAGTGTAGGGTATAGAGTGTAGAGTGTAGGGTAGAGAGTGTAGGATATAGAGTGTAGAGTGTAGGGTATAGAGTGTAGGGTATAGAGTGTAGGGTATAGAGTGTAGGGTATAGAGTGTAGAGTGTAGGGTATAGAGTGTATGGTATAGAGTGTAGGGTATAGAGTGTAGGGTGAAGAGTGTAGGGTATAGAGTGTAGGGTATAGAGTGTAGGGTATAGAGTGTAGGGTATAGAGTGTAGGGTGTAGAGTGTAGGGTATAGAGTGTATGGTATAGAGTGTAGGGTATAGAATGTATGGTATAGAGTGTAGAGTGTACGATATAGAGTGTAGGGTATAGAGTGTAGAGTGTAGGGTATTGAGTGTAGGGTATAGAGTGTAGGGTATAGAGTGTAGAGTGTAGGGATTAGAGTGTAGGGTATAGAGTGTAGGGTATAGAGTGTAGAGTGTAGGGTAGAGAGTGTAGGGTATAGAGTGTAGGGTATAGAGTGTAGGGTATAGAGTGTAGAGTGTAGGGTATAGAGTGTAGGGTATAGATTGTAGGGTATAGAGTGTAGAGTGTAGGGTATAGAGTGTAGGGTATAGAGTATAGGGCATAGAGTGTAGGGTATAGAGTGTAGGGTGTAGAGTGTAGGGTATAGAGTGTAGGGTATAGAGTGTAGAGTGTAGGGTATAGAGTGTAGGGTATAGAGTGTAGGTTATAGAGTGTAGGGTATAGAGTGTAGGGTATAGAGTGTAGAGTGTAGGGTATAGCGTGTAGAGTGTCGGGTATAGAGTGTAGGGTATAGAGTGTAGGGTATAGAGTGTAGGGTATAGAGTGTAGAGTGTAGGGTATAGAGTGTAGAGTGTAGGGTATAGAGTGTATGGTATAGAGTGTAGGGTATAGAGTGTAGGGTGTAGAGTGTTGGGTATAGAGTGTAGGGTATAGAGTGTAGGGTATAGAGTGTAGGGTATAGAGTGTAGGGAATAGAGTGTAGAGTGTAAGGTATAGAATGTAGAGTGTAGGGTATAGAGTGTAGGGTATAGAGTGTAGAGTGTAGGGATTAGAGTGTAGGGTATAGAGTGTAGGGTATATAGTGTAGGGTATAGAGTGTAGAGTGTAGGGTATAGAGTGTAGAGTGTAGGGTATAGAGTGTAGGGTATAGAGTGTAGTGTAGAGTGTAAGATATAGAGTGTAGAGTGTAGGGTATAGAGTGTAGGGTATAGAGTGTAGAGTGAAGGGATTAGACTGTAGGGTATAGAGTGTAGGGTGTAGAGTGTAGGGTATAGAGTGTAGAGTGTAGGGTATAGAGTGTATGGTATAGAGTGTAGGGTATAGAGTGTAGGGTGTAGAGTGTAGGGTATAGAGTGTAGGGTATAGAGTGTAGGGTATAGAGTGTAGGGTATAGAGTGTAGGGAATAGAGTGTAGAGTGTAAGGTATAGAGTGTAGAGTGTAGGGTATAGAGTGTAGGGTATAGACTGTAGGGTATAGAGTGTGGGTATAGAGTGTAGGGTATAGATTGTAGAGTGTAGGCTATAGAGTGTAGGGTATAGAGTGTAGAGTGTAGGGTATAGAGTGTAGGGTATAGAGTGTAGGGTATAGACTGTAGGGTATAGAGTGTAGAGTGTAGGGTATAGTGTGTAGGGTATAGAGTGCAGGGTGTAGAGTGTAGGGTATAGAGTGTACGGTATAGAGTGTAGAGTGTAGGGTATAGAGTGTATGCTATAGAGTGTAGGGTATAGATTGTAGAGTGTATGGTATAGAGTGTAGGGTATAGAGTGTAGGGTATAGAGTGTATGTTATAGAGTGTAGGGTATAGAGTGTAGGGTAGAGAGTGTAGAGTGTAGGGTATAGAGTGTAGGGTATAGAGTGTAGGGTATAGAGTGTAGAGTGTCGGGATTAGAGTGTAGGGTATAGAGTGTAGGATGTAGAGTGTAGGGTATAGAGTGTAGAGTGTAGGGTATAGAGTGTATGGTATAGAGTGTGGGGTATAGAGTGTAGGGTGTAGAGTGTAGGGTATAGAGTGTAGGGTATAGAGTGTAGGGTATAGAGTGTAGGGTATAGAGTGTAGGGTGTAGAGTGTAGGGTATAGAGTGTATGGTATAGAGTGTAGGGTATAGAGTGTAGAGTGTAGGATATAGAGTGTAGGGTATAGAGTGTAGAGTGTAGGGTATAGAGTGTAGGGTATAGAGTGTAGGGTATAGAGTGTAGAGTGTAGGGATTAGAGAGTAGGGTATAGAGTGTAGGGTATAGAGTGTAGAGTGTAGGGTAGAGAGTGTAGGATATAGAGTGTAGAGTGTAGGGTATAGAGTGTAGGGTATAGAGTGTATGGTATAGAGTGTAGGGTATAGAGTGTAGTGTGTAGGGTATAGAGTGTAGGGTATAGAGTGTAGGGTATAGAGTGTAGAGTGTAGGGTATAGAGTGTAGGGTATAGAGTGTAGGGTATAGAGTGTGGGGCATAGAGTGTAGGGTATAGAGTGTAGGGTGTAGTGTAGGGTATAGAGTGTAGGGTATAGAGTGTAGAGTGTAGGGTATAGAGTGTAGGGTATAGAGTGTAGGGTATAGAGTGTAGGGTATAGAGTGTAGGGTATAGAGTGTAGAGTGTAGGGTATAGCGTGTAGAGTGTCGGGTATAGAGTGTAGGGTATAGAGTGTAGGGTATAGAGTGTAGGGTATAGAGTGTAGAGTGTAGGGTATAGAGTGTAGAGTGTAGGGTATAGAGTGTATGGTATAGAGTGTAGGGTATAGAGTGTAGGGTGTAGAGTGTTGGGTATAGAGTGTAGGGTATAGAGTGTAGGGTAGAGAGTGTAGGGTATAGAGTGTAGAGAATAGAGTGTAGAGTGTAAGGTATAGAGTGTAGAGTGTAGGGTATAGAGTGTAGGGTATAGAGTGTAGAGTGTAGGGATTAGAGTGTAGGGTATAGAGTGGAGGGTATAGTGTGTAGGGTATAGAGTGTAGGGTATAGAGTGTAGGGCATAGAGTGTAGGGTATAGAGTGTAGGGTATAGAGTGTAGAGTGTAGGGTATAGAGTGTAGGGTATAGAGTGTAGGGTATAGAGTGTAGGGCATAGAGTGTAGGGTATAGAGTGTAGGGTATAGAGTGTAGAGTGTAGGGTATAGAGTGTAGGGTATAGAGTGTGGGGTATAGAGTGTAGAGTGTAGGGTATAGAGTGTAGGGTATAGAGTGTAGGGTATAGAGTGTAGGGTATAGAGTGTAGGGCATAGAGTGTAGGGTATAGAGTGTAGGGTATAGAGTGTAGAGTGTAGGGTATAGAGTGTAGGGTATAGAGTGTAGGGTATAGAGTGTAGAGTGTAGGGCATAGAGTGTAGAGTGTAGGGTATAGAGTGTAGGGTATAGAGTGTAGGGTAGAGAGTGTAGGGTAGAGAGTGTAGAGTGTAGGGATTAGAGTGTAGGGTATAGAGTGTAGGGTGTAGAGTGTAGGGCATAGAGTGTAGAGTGTAGGGTATAGAGTGTATGGTATAGAGTGTAGGGTATAGAGTGTAGGGTGTAGAGTGTAGGGTATAGAGTGTAGGGTATAGAGTGTAGGGTATAGAGTGTAGGGAATAGAGTTTTGAGTGTAAGGTATAGATTGTAGAGTGTAGGGCATAGAGTGTAGAGTGTAGGGTATAGAGTGTAGGGTATAGAGTGTAGGGTATAGAGTGTAGGGTATACAGTGTAGGATATAGAGTGTAGAGTGTAGGGTATAGAGTGTAGAGTGTAGGGTATAGAGTGTAGAGTGTAGGGCATAGAGTGTAGATTGTAGGGTATAGAGTGTAGGGTATAGAGTGTAGGGTATACAGTGTAGGGTATAGAGTGTAGAGTGTAGGGTATAGAGTGTAGAGTGTAGGGTATAGAGTGTAGGGTACAGAGTGTAGGGTATAGAGTGTAGGGTAGAGAGTGTAGAGTGTAGGGTATAGAGTGTAGGGTATAGAGTGTAGAGTGTAGGGATTAGAGTGTAGGGTATAGAGTGTAGGGTGTGGAGTGTAGGGTATAGAGTGTAGAGTGTAGGGTATAGAGTGTATGGTATAGAGTGTAGGGTATAGAGTGTAGGGTGTAGAGTGTAGGGTATATAGTGTAGGGTATAGAGTGTAGGGAATAGAGTGTAGGGAATAGAGTGTAGAGTGTAGGGTATAGAGTGTAGAGTGTAGGGATTAGAGTGTAGGGTATAGAGCGTAGGGTGTAGAGTGTAGGGTACAGAGTGTAGAGTGTAGGGTATAGAGTGTATGGTATAGAGTGTAGGGTATAGAGTGTAGGGTGTAGAGTGTAGGGTATAGAGTGTAGGGTATAGAGTGTAGGGTATAGAGTGTAGGGTATAGAGTGTAGGGAATAGAGTGTGGAGTGTAAGGTATAGAGTGTAGAGTGTAGGGTATAGAGTGTAGGGTATAGCCTGTAGGGTATAGAGTGTAGGGTATAGAGTGTAGGGTATAGATTGTAGAGTGTAGGCTATAGAGTGTAGGGTATAGAGTGTAGAGTGTAGGGTATAGAGTGTAGGGTATAGAGTGTAGGGTATAGAGTGTAGGGTATAGAGTGTAGAGTGTAGGGTATAGTGTGTAGGGTATAGAGTGCAGGGTGTAGAGTGTAGGGTATACAGTGTAGGGTATAGAGTGTAGAGTGTAGGGTATAGAGTGTAGAGTGTAGGGTATAGAGTGTAGGGTACAGAGTGTAGGGTATAGAGTGTAGGGTAGAGAGTGTAGAGTGTAGGGTATAGAGTGTAGGGTATAGAGTGTAGAGTGTAGGGATTAGAGTGTAGGGTATAGAGTGTAGGGTGTGGAGTGTAGGGTATAGAGTGTAGAGTGTAGGGTATAGAGTGTATGGTATAGAGTGTAGGGTATAGAGTGTAGGGTGTAGAGTGTAGGGTATATAGTGTAGGGTATAGAGTGTAGGGAATAGAGTGTAGGGAATAGAGTGTAGAGTGTAGGGTATAGAGTGTAGAGTGTAGGGATTAGAGTGTAGGGTATAGAGCGTAGGGTGTAGAGTGTAGGGTACAGAGTGTAGAGTGTAGGGTATAGAGTGTATGGTATAGAGTGTAGGGTATAGAGTGTAGGGTGTAGAGTGTAGGGTATAGAGTGTAGGGTATAGAGTGTAGGGTATAGAGTGTAGGGTATAGAGTGTAGGGAATAGAGTGTGGAGTGTAAGGTATAGAGTGTAGAGTGTAGGGTATAGAGTGTAGGGTATAGCCTGTAGGGTATAGAGTGTAGGGTATAGAGTGTAGGGTATAGATTGTAGAGTGTAGGCTATAGAGTGTAGGGTATAGAGTGTAGAGTGTAGGGTATAGAGTGTAGGGTATAGAGTGTAGGGTATAGAGTGTAGGGTATAGAGTGTAGAGTGTAGGGTATAGTGTGTAGGGTATAGAGTGCAGGGTGTAGAGTGTAGGGTATAGAGTGTAGGGTATAGAGTGTAGAGTGTAGGGTATAGAGTGTATGCTATAGAGTGTATGGTGTAGAGTGTATGATATAGAGTGTAGGGTATAGAGTGTAGAGTGTATGGTATAGAGTGTAGGGTGTAGAGTGTAGGGTATAGAGTGTATGTTATAGAGTGTAGGGTATAGAGTGTAGGGTAGAGAGTGTAGAGTGTAGGGTATAGAGTGTAGGGTATAGAGTGTAGGGTATAGAGTGTAGAGTGTAGGGATTAGAGTGTAGGGTATAGAGTGTAGTGTGTAGAGTGTAGGGTATAGAGTGTAGAGTGTAGGGTATAGAGTGTATGGTATAGAGTGTAGGGTATAGAGTGTAGGGTGTAGAGTGTAGGGTATAGAGTGTAGGGTATAGAGTGTAGGGTATAGAGTGTAGGGAATAGAGTGTAGAGTGTAAGGTATAGAGTGTAGAGTATAGGGTATAGAGTGTAGGGTATAGAGTGTAGAGTGTAGGGATTAGAGTGTAGGGTATAGAGTGTAGGGTGTAGAGTGTAGGGTATAGAGTGTAGAGTGTAGGGTATAGAGTGTATGGTATAGAGTGTAGGGTATAGAGTGTAGGGTGTAGAGTGTAGGGTATAGAGTGTAGGGTATAGAGTGTAGGGTATAGAGTGTAGGGTATAGAGTGTAGGGAATAGAGTGTAGAGTGTAAGGTATAGAGTGTAGAGTGTAGGGTATATAGTGTAGGGTATAGACTGTAGGGTATAGAGTGTAGGGTATAGATTGTAGGCTATAGAGTGTAGGGTATAGAGTGTAGGGAATAGAGTGTAGAGTGTAAGGTATAGAGTGTAGAGTGTAGGGTATAGAGTGTAGGGTATAGAGTGTAGAGTGTAGGGATTAGAGTGTAGGGTATAGAGTGGAGGGTATAGTGTGTAGGGTATAGAGTGTAGAGTGTAGGGTATAGAGTGTAGGGTATAGAGTGTAGGGTATAGAGTGTAGGGTATAGAGTGTAGGGCATAGAGTGTAGGGTATAGAGTGTAGGGTATAGAGTGTAGAGTGTAGGGTATAGAGTGTAGGGTATAGAGTGTAGGGTATAGAGTGTAGAGTGTAGGGTATAGAGTGTAGGGTATAGAGTGTAGGGTATAGAGTGTAGGGCATAGAGTGTAGGGTATAGAGTGTAGGGTATAGAGTGTAGAGTGTAGGGTATAGAGTGTAGGGTATAGAGTGTAGGGTATAGAGTGTAGAGTGTAGGGCATAGAGTGTAGAGTGTAGGGTATAGAGTGTAGGGTAAAGAGTGTAGGGTAGAGAGTGTAGGGTAGAGAGTGTAGAGTGTAGGGATTAGAGTGTAGGGTATAGAGTGTAGGGTGTAGAGTGTAGGGCATAGAGTGTAGAGTGTAGGGTATAGAGTGTATGGTATAGAGTGTAGGGTATAGAGTGTAGGGTGTAGAGTGTAGGGTATAGAGTGTAGGGTATAGAGTGTAGGGTATAGAGTGTAGGGAATAGAGTGTAGGGTATAGAGTGTTGGGTATACAGTGTAGGGTATAGAGTGTAGAGTGTAGGGTATAGAGTGAAGAGTGTAGGGTATAGAGTGTAGAGTGTAGGGCATAGAGTGTAGATTGTAGGGTATAGAGTGTAGGGTATAGAGTGTAGGGTATACAGTGTAGGGTATAGAGTGTAGAGTGTAGGGTATAGAGTGTAGAGTGTAGGGTATAGAGTGTAGGGTACAGAGTGTAGGGTATAGAGTGTAGGGTAGAGAGTGTAGAGTGTAGGGTATAGAGTGTAGGGTATAGAGTGTAGAGTGTAGGGATTAGAGTGTAGGGTATAGAGTGTAGGGTGTGGAGTGTAGGGTATAGAGTGTAGAGTGTAGGGTATAGAGTGTATGGTATAGAGTGTAGGGTATAGAGTGTAGGGTGTAGAGTGTAGGGTATAGAGTGTAGGGTATAGAGTGTAGGGAATAGAGTGTAGGGAATAGAGTGTAGAGTGTAAGGTATAGAGTGTAGAGTGTAGGGTATAGAGTGTAGGGTATAGAGTGTAGAGTGTAGGGATTAGAGTGTAGGGTATAGAGTGTAGGGTGTAGAGTGTAGGGTACAGAGTGTAGAGTGTAGGGTATAGAGTGTATGGTATAGAGTGTAGGGTATAGAGTGTAGGGTGTAGAGTGTAGGGTATAGAGTGTAGGGTATAGAGTGTAGGGTATAGAGTGTAGGGTATAGAGTGTAGGGAATAGAGTGTAGAGTGTAAGGTTTAGAGTGTAGAGTGTAGGGTATAGAGTGTAGGGTATAGCCTGTAGGGTATAGAGTGTAGGGTATAGAGTGTAGGGTATAGATTGTAGAGTGTGGGCTATAGAGTGTAGGGTATAGAGTGTAGAGTATAGAGTGTAGAGTGTAGGGTATAGTGTGTAGGGTATAGAGTGCAGGGTGTAGAGTGTAGGGTATAGAGTGTAGGGTATAGAGTGTAGAGTGTAGGGTATAGAGTGTATGCTATTGAGTGTATGGTGTAGAGTGTATGGTATAGAGTGTAGGGTATAGAGTGTAGAGTGTATGGTATAGAGTGTAGGGTGTAGAGTGTAGGGTATAGAGTGTATGTTATAGAGTGTAGGGTATAGAGTGTAGGGTAGAGAGTGTAGAGTGTAGGGTATAGAGTGTAGGGTATAGAGTGTAGGGTATAGAGTGTAGAGTGTAGGGATTAGAGTGTAGGGTATAGAGTGTAGTGTGTAGAGTGTAGGGTATAGAGTGTAGAGTGTAGGGTATAGAGTGTATGGTATAGAGTGTAGGGTATAGAGTGTAGGGTGTAGAGTGTAGGGTATAGAGTGTAGGGTATAGAGTGTAGGGTATAGAGTGTAGGGAATAGAGTGTAGAGTGTAAGGTATAGAGTGTAGAGTATAGGGTATAGAGTGTAGGGTATAGAGTGTAGAGTGTAGGGATTAGAGTGTAGGGTATATAGTGTAGGGTGTAGAGTGTAGGGTATAGAGTGTAGAGTGTAGGGTATAGAGTGTATGGTATAGAGTGTAGGGTATAGAGTGTAGGGTGTAGAGTGTAGGGTATAGAGTGTAGGGTATAGAGTGTAGGGTATAGAGTGTAGGGTATAGAGTGTAGGGAATAGAGTGTAGAGTGTAAGGTATAGAGTGTAGAGTATAGGGTACATAGTGTAGGGTATAGACTGTAGGGTATAGAGTGTAGGGTATAGATTGTAGGCTATAGAGTTTAGGGTATAGAGTGTAGGGTATAGAGTGTAGGGTATAGAGTGTAGGGTATAGAGTGTAGAGTGCAGGGTATAGTGTGTAGGGTATAGAGTGCAGGGTGTAGAGTGTAGGGTATAGAGTGTAGGGTATAGAGTGTAGAGTGTAGGGTATAGAGTGTATGCTATAGAGTGTATGGTGTAGAGTGTATGGTATAGAGTGTAGGGTATAGAGTGTAGAGTGTAGGGTATAGAGTGTAGGGTATAGAGTGTAGGGTATAGAGTGTATGTTATAGAGTGTAGGGTATAGAGTGTAGAGTGTAGGGTATAGAGTTTAGAGTGTAGGGTATAGAGTGTAGGGTATAGAGTGTAAGGTATAGAGTGTAGGGTGTAGAGTGTAGGGTATAGATTGTAGGGTATAGAGTGTAGGGTATAGAGTGTAGGGTATACAGTGTAGGGTATAGAGTGTAGAGTGTAGGGTATAGAGTGTAGAGTGTAGGGCATAGAGTGTAGATTGTAGGGTATAGAGTGTAGGGTATAGAGTGTAGGGTATACAGTGTAGGGTATAGAGTGTAGAGTGTAGGGTATAGAGTGTAGAGTGTAGGGTATAGAGTGTAGGGTACAGAGTGTAGGGTATAGAGTGTAGGGTAGAGAGTGTAGAGTGTAGGGTATAGAGTGTAGGGTATAGAGTGTAGAGTGTAGGGATTAGAGTGTAGGGTATAGAGTGTAGGGTGTGGAGTGTAGGGTATAGAGTGTAGAGTGTAGGGTATAGAGTGTATGGTATAGAGTGTAGGGTATAGAGTGTAGGGTGTAGAGTGTAGGGTATAGAGTGTAGGGTATAGAGTGTAGGGAATAGAGTGTAGGGAATAGAGTGTAGAGTGTAAGGTATAGAGTGTAAAGTGTAGGGTATAGAGTGTAGGGTATAGAGTGTAGACTGTAGGGATTAGAGTGTAGGGTATAGAGTGTAGGGTGTAGAGTGTAAGGTATAGAGTGTAGGGTGTAGAGTGTAGGGTATAGATTGTAGGGTATAGAGTGTAGGGTATAGAGTGTAGGGTATACAGTGTAGGGTATAGAGTGTAGAGTGTAGGGTATAGAGTGTAGAGTGTAGGGCATAGAGTGTAGATTGTAGGGTATAGAGTGTAGGGTATAGAGTGTAGGGTATACAGTGTAGGGTATAGAGTGTAGAGTGTAGGGTATAGAGTGTAGAGTGTAGGGTATAGAGTGTAGGGTACAGAGTGTAGGGTATAGAGTGTAGGGTAGAGAGTGTAGAGTGTAGGGTATAGAGTGTAGGGTATAGAGTGTAGAGTGTAGGGATTAGAGTGTAGGGTATAGAGTGTAGGGTGTGGAGTGTAGGGTATAGAGTGTAGAGTGTAGGGTATAGAGTGTATGGTATAGAGTGTAGGGTATAGAGTGTAGGGTGTAGAGTGTAGGGTATAGAGTGTAGGGTATAGAGTGTAGGGAATAGAGTGTAGGGAATAGAGTGTAGAGTGTAAGGTATAGAGTGTAAAGTGTAGGGTATAGAGTGTAGGGTATAGAGTGTAGACTGTAGGGATTAGAGTGTAGGGTGTAGAGTGTAGGGTACAGAGTGTAGAGTGTAGGGTATAGAGTGTATGGTATAGAGTGTAGGGTATAGAGTGTAGGGTATAGAGTGTAGGGTATAGAGTGTAGGGAATAGAGTGTGGAGTGTAAGGTATAGAGTGTAGAGTGTAGGGTATAGAGTGTAGGGTATAGCATGTAGGGTATAGAGTGTAGGGTATAGAGTGTAGGGTATAGATTGTAGAGTGTAGGCTATAGAGTGTAGGGTATAGAGTGTAGGGAATAGAGTGTAGGGAATAGAGTGTAGAGTGTAAGGTATAGAGTGTAAAGTGTAGGGTATAGAGTGTAGGGTATAGAGTGTAGACTGTAGGGATTAGAGTGTAGGGTATAGAGTGTAGGGTGTAGAGTGTAGGGTACAGAGTGTAGAGTGTAGGGTATAGAGTGTATGGTATAGAGTGTAGGGTATAGAGTGTAGGGAATAGAGTGTGGAGTGTAAGGTATAGAGTGTAGAGTGTAGGGTATAGAGTGTAGGGTATAGCCTGTAGGGTATAGAGTGTAGGGTATAGAGTGTAGGGTATAGATTGTAGAGTGTAGGCTATAGAGTGTAGGGTATAGAGTGTAGAGTGTAGGATATAGAGTGTAGGGTATAGAGTGTAGGGTATAGAGTGTAGGGTATAGAGTGTAGAGTGTAGGGTATAGTGTGTAGGGTATAGAGTGCAGGGTGTAGAGTGTAGGGTATAGAGTGTAGGGTATAGAGTGTAGAGTGTAGGGTATAGAGTGTATGCTATAGAGTGTATGGTGTAGAGTGTATGGTATAGAGTGTAGGGTATAGAGTGTAGAGTGTATGGTATAGAGTGTAGAGTGTATGGTATAGAGTGTAGGGTATAGAGTGTATGTTATAGAGTGTAGGGTATAGAGTGTAGGGTAGAGAGTGTAGAGTGTAGGGTATAGAGTGTAGGGTATAGAGTGTAGGGTATAGAGTGTAGAGTGTAGGGATTAGAGTGTAGGGTATAGAGTGTAGTGTGTAGAGTGTAGGGTATAGAGTGTAGAGTGTAGGGTATAGAGTGTATGGTATAGAGTGTAGGGTATAGAGTGTAGGGTGTAGAGTGTAGGGTATAGAGTGTAGGGTATAGAGTGTAGGGTATAGAGTGTAGGGAATAGAGTGTAGAGTGTAAGGTATAGAGTGTAGAGTATAGGGTATAGAGTGTAGGGTATAGAGTGTAGAGTGTAGGGATTAGAGTGTAGGGTATAGAGTGTAGGGTGTAGAGTGTAGGGTATAGAGTGTAGAGTGTAGGGTATAGAGTGTATGGTATAGAGTGTAGGGTATAGAGTGTAGGGTGTAGAGTGTAGGGTATAGAGTGTAGGGTATAGAGTGTAGGGTATAGAGTGTAGGGTATAGAGTGTAGGGAATAGAGTGTAGAGTGTAAGGTATAGAGTGTAGAGTGTAGGGTATATAGTGTAGGGTATAGACTGTAGGGTATAGAGTGTAGGGTATAGATTGTAGGCTATAGAGTGTAGGGTATAGAGTGTAGGGTATAGAGTGTAGGGTATAGAGTGTAGGGTATAGAGTGTAGAGTGTAGGGTATAGTGTGTAGGGTATAGAGTGCAGGGTGTAGAGTGTAGGGTATAGAGTGTAGGGTATAGAGTGTAGAGTGTAGGGTATAGAGTGTATGCTATAGAGTGTATGGTGTAGAGTGTATGGTATAGAGTGTAGGGTATAGAGTGTAGAGTGTAGGGTATAGAGTGTAGGGTATAGAGTGTAGGGTATAGAGTGTATGTTATAGAGTGTAGGGTATAGAGTGTAGAGTGTAGGGTATAGAGTTTAGAGTGTAGGGTATAGAGTGTAGGGTATAGAGTGTAAGGTATAGAGTGTAGGGTGTAGAGTGTAGGGTATAGATTGTAGGGTATAGAGTATAGGGTATAGAGTGTACGGTATAGAGTGTAGGGTATGGAGTGTATGGTATAGAGTGTAGGGTATAGAGTGTAGAGTGTAGGGTATAGAGTGTAGGGTATAGAGTGTAGGGTATAGAGTGTAGGGTATAGAGTGTTGGGTATAGAGTGTAGGGTATAGAGTGTAGGGTAGAGAGTGTAGGGTATAGAGTGTAGGGAATAGAGTGTAGAGTGTAAGGTATAGAGTGTAGAGTGTAGGGTATAGAGTGTAGGGTATAGAGTGTAGAGTGTAGGGATTAGAGTGTAGGGTATAGAATGGAGGGTATAGTGTGTAGGGTATAGAGTGTAGAGTGTAGGGTATAGAGTGTAGAGTGTAGGGTATAGAGTGTAGGGTATAGAGTGTAGGGTATAGAGTGTAGGGCATAGAGTGTAGGGTATAGAGTGTAGGGTATAGAGTGTAGAGTGTAGGGTATAGAGTGTAGGGTATAGAGTGTAGAGTGTAGGGTATAGAGTGTAGGGTATAGAGTGTAGGGTATAGAGTGTAGGGCATAGAGTGTAGGGTATAGAGTGTAGGGTATAGAGTGTAGAGTGTAGGGTATAGAGTGTAGGGTATAGAGTGTAGGGTATAGAGTGTAGAGTGTAGGGCATAGAGTGTAGAGTGTAGGGTATAGAGTGTAGGGTATAGAGTGTAGGGTAGAAAGTGTAGGGTAGAGAGTGTAGAGTGTAGGGATTAGAGTGTAGGGTATAGAGTGTAGGGTGTAGAGTGTAGGGCATAGAGTGTAGAGTGTAGGGTATAGAGTGTATGGTATAGAGTGTAGGGTATAGAGTGTAGGGTGTAGAGTGTAGGGTATAGAGTGTATGGTATAGAGTGTAGGGTATAGAGTGTAGGGTGTAGAGTGTAGGGTATAGAGTGTAGGGTACAGAGTGTAGGGTGTAGAGTGTAGGGTATAGAGTGTAATGTATAGAGTGTAGGGAATAGAGTGTAGGGAATAGAGTGTAGAGTGTAAGGTATAGAGTGTAGAGTGTAGGGTATAGAGTGTAGGGTATAGAGTGTAGAGTGTAGGGATTAGAGTGTAGGGTATAGAGTGTAGGGTGTAGAGTGTAAGGTACAGAGTGTAGAGTGTAGGGTATAGAGTGTATGGTATAGAGTGTAGGGTATAGAGTGTAGGGTGTAGAGTGTAGGGTATAGAGTGTAGGGTATAGAGTGTAGGGTATAGAGTGTAGGGTATAGAGAGTAGGGAATAGAGTGTGGAGTGTAAGGTATAGAGTGTAGAGTGTAGGGTATAGAGTGTAGGGTATAGCCTGTAGGGTATAGAGTGTAGGGTATAGAGTGTAGGGTATAGATTGTAGAGTGTAGGCTATAGAGTGTAGGGTATAGAGTGTAGAGTGTAGGGTATAGAGTGTAGGGTATAGAGTGTAGGGTATAGAGTGTAGGGTATAGAGTGTAGAGTGTAGGGTATAGTGTGTAGGGTATAGAGTGCAGGGTGTAGAGTGTAGGGTATAGAGTGTAGGGTATAGAGTGTAGAGTGTAGGGTATAGAGTGTATGCTATAGAGTGCATGGTGTAGAGTGTATGGTATAGAGTGTAGGGTATAGAGTGTAGAGTGTATGGTATAGAGTGTAGGGTGTAGAGTGTAGGGTATAGAGTGTATGTTATAGAGTGTAGGGTATAGAGTGTAGGGTAGAGAGTGTAGAGTGTAGGGTATAGAGTGTAGGGTATAGAGTGTAGTGTGTAGAGTGTAGGGTATAGAGTGTAGAGTGTAGGGTATAGAGTGTATGGTATAGAGTGTAGGGTATAGAGTGTAGGGTGTAGAGTGTAGGGTATAGAGTGTAGGGTATAGAGTGTAGGGTATAGAGTGTAGGGAATAGAGTGTAGAGTGTAAGGTATAGAGTGTAGAGTATAGGGTATAGAGTGTAGGGTATAGAGTGTAGAGTGTAGGGATTAGAGTGTAGGGTATAGAGTGTAGGGTGTAGAGTGTAGGGTATAGAGTGTAGAGTGTAGGGTATAGAGTGTATGGTATAGAGTGTAGGGTATAGAGTGTAGGGTGTAGAGTGTAGGGTATAGAGTGTAGGGTATAGAGTGTAGGGTATAGAGTGTAGGGTATAGAGTGTAGGGAATAGAGTGTAGAGTGTAAGGTATAGAGTGTAGAGTGTAGGGTATATAGTGTAGGGTATAGACTGTAGGGTATAGAGTGTAGGGTATAGATTGTAGGCTATAGAGTGTAGGGTATAGAGGGTAGGGTATAGAGTGTAGGGTATAGAGTGTAGGGTATAGAGTGTAGAGTGTAGGGTATAGTGTGTAGGGTATAGAGTGCAGGGTGTAGAGTGTAGGGTATAGAGTGTAGGGTATAGAGTGTAGAGTGTAGGGTATAGAGTGTATGCTATAGAGTGTATGGTGTAGAGTGTATGGTATAGAGTGTAGGGTATAGAGTGTAGAGTGTAGGGTATAGAGTGTAGGGTATAGAGTGTAGGGTATAGAGTGTATGTTATAGAGTGTAGGGTATAGAGTGTAGAGTGTAGGGTATAGAGTTTAGAGTGTAGGGTATAGAGTGTAGGGCATAGAGTGTAGATTGTAGGGTATAGAGTGTAGGGTATAGAGTGTAGGGTATACAGTGTAGGGTATAGAGTGTAGAGTGTAGGGTATAGAGTGTAGAGTGTAGGGTATAGAGTGTAGGGTACAGAGTGTAGGGTATAGAGTGTAGGGTAGAGAGTGTAGAGTGTAGGGTATAGAGTGTAGGGTATAGAGTGTAGAGTGTAGGGATTAGAGTGTAGGGTATAGAGTGTAGGGTGTGGAGTGTAGGGTATAGAGTGTAGAGTGTAGGGTATAGAGTGTATGGTATAGAGTGTAGGGTATAGAGTGTAGGGTGTAGAGTGTAGGGTATAGAGTGTAGGGTATAGAGTGTAGGGAATAGAGTGTAGGGAATAGAGTGTAGAGTGTAAGGTATAGAGTGTAAAGTGTAGGGTATAGAGTGTAGGGTATAGAGTGTAGACTGTAGGGATTAGAGTGTAGGGTGTAGAGTGTAGGGTACAGAGTGTAGAGTGTAGGGTATAGAGTGTATGGTATAGAGTGTAGGGTATAGAGTGTAGGGTATAGAGTGTAGGGTATAGAGTGTAGGGAATAGAGTGTGGAGTGTAAGGTATAGAGTGTAGAGTGTAGGGTATAGAGTGTAGGGTATAGCATGTAGGGTATAGAGTGTAGGGTATAGAGTGTAGGGTATAGATTGTAGAGTGTAGGCTATAGAGTGTAGGGTATAGAGTGTAGGGAATAGAGTGTAGGGAATAGAGTGTAGAGTGTAAGGTATAGAGTGTAAAGTGTAGGGTATAGAGTGTAGGGTATAGAGTGTAGACTGTAGGGATTAGAGTGTAGGGTATAGAGTGTAGGGTGTAGAGTGTAGGGTACAGAGTGTAGAGTGTAGGGTATAGAGTGTATGGTATAGAGTGTAGGGTATAGAGTGTAGGGAATAGAGTGTGGAGTGTAAGGTATAGAGTGTAGAGTGTAGGGTATAGAGTGTAGGGTATAGCCTGTAGGGTATAGAGTGTAGGGTATAGAGTGTAGGGTATAGATTGTAGAGTGTAGGCTATAGAGTGTAGGGTATAGAGTGTAGAGTGTAGGGTATAGAGTGTAGGGTATAGAGTGTAGGGTATAGAGTGTAGGGTATAGAGTGTAGAGTGTAGGGTATAGTGTGTAGGGTATAGAGTGCAGGGTGTAGAGTGTAGGGTATAGAGTGTAGGGTATAGAGTGTAGAGTGTAGGGTATAGAGTGTATGCTATAGAGTGTATGGTGTAGAGTGTATGGTATAGAGTGTAGGGTATAGAGTGTAGAGTGTATGATATAGAGTGTAGAGTGTATGGTATAGAGTGTAGGGTATAGAGTGTATGTTATAGAGTGTAGGGTATAGAGTGTAGGGTAGAGAGTGTAGAGTGTAGGGTATAGAGTGTAGGGTATAGAGTGTAGGGTATAGAGTGTAGAGTGTAGGGATTAGAGTGTAGGGTATAGAGTGTAGTGTGTAGAGTGTAGGGTATAGAGTGTAGAGTGTAGGGTATAGAGTGTATGGTATAGAGTGTAGGGTATAGAGTGTAGGGTGTAGAGTGTAGGGTATAGAGTGTAGGGTATAGAGTGTAGGGTATAGAGTGTAGGGAATAGAGTGTAGAGTGTAAGGTATAGAGTGTAGAGTATAGGGTATAGAGTGTAGGGTATAGAGTGTAGAGTGTAGGGATTAGAGTGTAGGGTATAGAGTGTAGGGTGTAGAGTGTAGGGTATAGAGTGTAGAGTGTAGGGTATAGAGTGTATGGTATAGAGTGTAGGGTATAGAGTGTAGGGTGTAGAGTGTAGGGTATAGAGTGTAGGGTATAGAGTGTAGGGTATAGAGTGTAGGGTATAGAGTGTAGGGAATAGAGTGTAGAGTGTAAGGTATAGAGTGTAGAGTGTAGGGTATATAGTGTAGGGTATAGACTGTAGGGTATAGAGTGTAGGGTATAGATTGTAGGCTATAGAGTGTAGGGTATAGAGTGTAGGGTATAGAGTGTAGGGTATAGAGTGTAGGGTATAGAGTGTAGAGTGTAGGGTATAGTGTGTAGGGTATAGAGTGCAGGGTGTAGAGTGTAGGGTATAGAGTGTAGGGTATAGAGTGTAGAGTGTAGGGTATAGAGTGTATGCTATAGAGTGTATGGTGTAGAGTGTATGGTATAGAGTGTAGGGTATAGAGTGTAGAGTGTAGGGTATAGAGTGTAGGGTATAGAGTGTAGGGTATAGAGTGTATGTTATAGAGTGTAGGGTATAGAGTGTAGAGTGTAGGGTATAGAGTTTAGAGTGTAGGGTATAGAGTGTAGGGTATAGAGTGTAAGGTATAGAGTGTAGGGTGTAGAGTGTAGGGTATAGATTGTAGGGTATAGAGTATAGGGTATAGAGTGTACGGTATAGAGTGTAGGGTATGGAGTGTATGGTATAGAGTGTAGGGTATAGAGTGTAGAGTGTAGGGTATAGAGTGTAGGGTATAGAGTGTAGGGTATAGAGTGTAGGGTATAGAGTGTTGGGTATAGAGTGTAGGGTATAGAGTGTAGGGTAGAGAGTGTAGGGTATAGAGTGTAGGGAATAGAGTGTAGAGTGTAAGGTATAGAGTGTAGAGTGTAGGGTATAGAGTGTAGGGTATAGAGTGTAGAGTGTAGGGATTAGAGTGTAGGGTATAGAATGGAGGGTATAGTGTGTAGGGTATAGAGTGTAGAGTGTAGGGTATAGAGTGTAGAGTGTAGGGTATAGAGTGTACAGTGTAGGGTATAGAGTGTAGGGTATAGAGTGTAGGGCATAGAGTGTAGGGTATAGAGTGTAGGGTATAGAGTGTAGAGTGTAGGGTATAGAGTGTAGGGTATAGAGTGTAGAGTGTAGGGTATAGAGTGTAGGGTATAGAGTGTAGGGTATAGAGTGTAGGGCATAGAGTGTAGGGTATAGAGTGTAGGGTATAGAGTGTAGAGTGTAGGGTATAGAGTGTAGGGTATAGAGTGTAGGGTATAGAGTGTAGAGTGTAGGGCATAGAGTGTAGAGTGTAGGGTATAGAGTGTAGGGTATAGAGTGTAGGGTAGAAAGTGTAGGGTAGAGAGTGTAGAGTGTAGGGATTAGAGTGTAGGGTATAGAGTGTAGGGTGTAGAGTGTAGGGCATAGAGTGTAGAGTGTAGGGTATAGAGTGTATGGTATAGAGTGTAGGGTATAGAGTGTAGGGTGTAGAGTGTAGGGTATAGAGTGTATGGTATAGAGTGTAGGGTATAGAGTGTAGGGTGTAGAGTGTAGGGTATAGAGTGTAGGGTACAGAGTGTAGGGTGTAGAGTGTAGGGTATAGAGTGTAATGTATAGAGTGTAGGGAATAGAGTGTAGGGAATAGAGTGTAGAGTGTAAGGTATAGAGTGTAGAGTGTAGGGTATAGAGTGTAGGGTATAGAGTGTAGAGTGTAGGGATTAGAGTGTAGGGTATAGAGTGTAGGGTGTAGAGTGTAAGGTACAGAGTGTAGAGTGTAGGGTATAGAGTGTATGGTATAGAGTGTAGGGTATAGAGTGTAGGGTGTAGAGTGTAGGGTATAGAGTGTAGGGTATAGAGTGTAGGGTATAGAGTGTAGGGTATAGAGAGTAGGGAATAGAGTGTGGAGTGTAAGGTATAGAGTGTAGAGTGTAGGGTATAGAGTGTAGGGTATAGCCTGTAGGGTATAGAGTGTAGGGTATAGAGTGTAGGGTATAGATTGTAGAGTGTAGGCTATAGAGTGTAGGGTATAGAGTGTAGAGTGTAGGGTATAGAGTGTAGGGTATAGAGTGTAGGGTATAGAGTGTAGGGTATAGAGTGTAGAGTGTAGGGTATAGTGTGTAGGGTATAGAGTGCAGGGTGTAGAGTGTAGGGTATAGAGTGTAGGGTATAGAGTGTAGAGTGTAGGGTATAGAGTGTATGCTATAGAGTGCATGGTGTAGAGTGTATGGTATAGAGTGTAGGGTATAGAGTGTAGAGTGTATGGTATAGAGTGTAGGGTGTAGAGTGTAGGGTATAGAGTGTATGTTATAGAGTGTAGGGTATAGAGTGTAGGGTAGAGAGTGTAGAGTGTAGGGTATAGAGTGTAGGGTATAGAGTGTAGTGTGTAGAGTGTAGGGTATAGAGTGTAGAGTGTAGGGTATAGAGTGTATGGTATAGAGTGTAGGGTATAGAGTGTAGGGTGTAGAGTGTAGGGTATAGAGTGTAGGGTATAGAGTGTAGGGTATAGAGTGTAGGGAATAGAGTGTAGAGTGTAAGGTATAGAGTGTAGAGTATAGGGTATAGAGTGTAGGGTATAGAGTGTAGAGTGTAGGGATTAGAGTGTAGGGTATAGAGTGTAGGGTGTAGAGTGTAGGGTATAGAGTGTAGAGTGTAGGGTATAGAGTGTATGGTATAGAGTGTAGGGTATAGAGTGTAGGGTGTAGAGTGTAGGGTATAGAGTGTAGGGTATAGAGTGTAGGGTATAGAGTGTAGGGTATAGAGTGTAGGGAATAGAGTGTAGAGTGTAAGGTATAGAGTGTAGAGTGTAGGGTATATAGTGTAGGGTATAGACTGTAGGGTATAGAGTGTAGGGTATAGATTGTAGGCTATAGAGTGTAGGGTATAGAGGGTAGGGTATAGAGTGTAGGGTATAGAGTGTAGGGTATAGAGTGTAGAGTGTAGGGTATAGTGTGTAGGGTATAGAGTGCAGGGTGTAGAGTGTAGGGTATAGAGTGTAGGGTATAGAGTGTAGAGTGTAGGGTATAGAGTGTATGCTATAGAGTGTATGGTGTAGAGTGTATGGTATAGAGTGTAGGGTATAGAGTGTAGAGTGTAGGGTATAGAGTGTAGGGTATAGAGTGTAGGGTATAGAGTGTATGTTATAGAGTGTAGGGTATAGAGTGTAGAGTGTAGGGTATAGAGTTTAGAGTGTAGGGTATAGAGTGTAGGGTATAGAGTGTAAGGTATAGAGTGTAGGGTGTAGAGTGTAGGGTATAGATTGTAGGGTATAGAGTGTAGGGTATAGAGTGTATGGTATAGAGTGTAGGGTATAGAGTGTAGGGTATAGAGTGTAGGGCAAAGAGTGTAGGGTATAGTGTGTAGGGTATAGAGTGTAGGGTATAGAGTGTAGGGTATATAGTGTAGAGTGTAGGGTATAGAGTGTAGGGTATAGAGTGTAGGGTATAGAGTGTAGGGTATAGAGTGCAGGGTATAGAGTGTAGAGTGTAGGGTATAGAGTGTAGAGTGTAGGGTATAGAGTGTAGGGTATAGAGTGTAGGGTATAGAGTGTAGGGTATAGAGTGTAGAGTGTAGGGTATAGAGTGTAGGGTATAGAGTGTAGCTAGTAGAGTGTAGGGTATAGAGTGTAGGGTTCACAGTGTAGGGTATAGAGTGTAGGGTATAGAGTGTATGGTATAGAGTGTAGGGTATAGAGTGTAGGGTATAGAGTGTAGGGTATAGAGTGTAGGGTATAGAGTGTAGAGTGTAGGGTATAGAGTGTAGGGTATAGAGTGTAGGGTAGAGAGTGTAGAGTGTAGGGTATAGAGTGTAGGGTATAGAGTGTAGGGTATAGAGTGTGGGGTGTAGAGTGTAGGGTATAGAGTGTAGGGTATAGAGTGTAGGGTATAGAGTGTAGGGTATAGAGTGTAGGGAATAGAGTGTAGAGTGTAAGGTATAGAGTGTAGGGTATAGCGTGTACGGTATAGAGTGTAGGGTATAGAGTGTATGGTATAGAGTGTAGGGTATAGAGTGTAGAGTGTAGGGTATAGAGTGTAGGGATTAGAGTGTAGGGTATAGAGTGTAGGGTGTAGAGTGTAGGGTGTAGAGTGTAGAGTGTAGGGTATAGAGTGTATGGTATAGAGTGTAGGGTATAGAGTGTAGGGTGTAGAGTGTAGGGTATAGAGTGTAGGGTATAGAGTGTAGGGTATAGAGTGTAAGGTATAGAGTGTAGGGAATAGAGTGTAGAGTGTAAGGTATAGAGTGTAGAGTTTAGGGTATAGAGTGTAGGGTATAGAGTGTAGAGTGTTGGGATTAGAGTGTAGGGTATAGAGTGTAGGGTGTAGAGTGTAGGGTATAGAGTGTAGAGTGTAGGGTATAGAGTATATGGTATAGAGTGTAGGGTATAGAGTGTAGGGTGTAGAGTATAGGGTATAGAGTGTAGGGTATAGAGTGTAGGGTATAGAGTGTAGGGAATAGAGTGTAGAGTGTAAGGTTTAGAGTGTAGAGTGTAGGGTATAGAGTGTAGGGTATAGACTGTAGGGTATAGAGTGTAGGGTATAGAGTGTAGGGTATAGATTGTAGAGTGTAGGCTATAGAGTGTAGGGTATAGAGTGTAGAGTGTAGGGTATAGAGTGTAGGGTATAGAGTGTAGAGTGTAGGGTATAGTGTGTAGGATAGAGTGTAGGGTATAGAGTGTAGGGTATAGAGTGTATGGTATAGAGTGTAGGGTATAGAGTGTAGGGTATAGAGTGTAGGGTATAGAGTGTAGAGTGTAGGGTATAGAGTGTAGAGTGTAGGGTATAGAGTGTAGGGTATAGAGTGTAGGGTATAGAGTGTAGGGTATACAGTGTAGGGTATAGAGTGTAGAGTGTAGGGTATAGAGTGTAGAGTGTAGGGTATAGAGTGTAGAGTGTAGGGCATAGAGTGTAGATTGTAGGGTATAGAGTGTAGGGTATAGAGTGTAGGGTATACAGTGTAGGGTATAGAGTGTAGAGTGTAGGGTATAGAGTGTAGAGTGTAGGGTATAGAGTGTAGGGTAGAGAGTGTAGAGTGTAGGGTATAGAGTGTAGGGTATAGAGTGTAGAGTGTAGGGATTAGAGTGTAGGGTATAGAGTGTAGGGTGTGGAGTGTAGGGTATAGAGTGTAGAGTGTAGGGTATAGAGTGTATGGTATAGAGTGTAGGGTACAGAGTGTAGGGTGTAGAGTGTAGGGTATAGAGTGTAATGTATAGAGTGTAGGGAATAGAGTGTAGGGAATAGAGTGTAGAGTGTAAGGTATAGAGTGTAGAGTGTAGGGTATAGAGTGTAGGGTATAGAGTGTAGAGTGTAGGGATTAGAGTGTAGGGTATAGAGTGTAGGGTGTAGAGTGTAGGGTACAGAGTGTAGAGTGTAGGGTATAGAGTGTATGGTATAGAGTGTAGGGTATAGAGTGTAGGGTGTAGAGTGTAGGGTATAGAGTGTAGGGTATAGAGTGTAGGGTATAGAGTGTAGGGTATAGAGTGTAGGGAATAGAGTGTGGAGTGTAAGGTATAGAGTGTAGAGTGTAGGGTATAGAGTGTAGGGTATAGCCTGTAGGGTATAGAGTGTAGGGTATAGAGTGTAGGGTATAGATTGTAGAGTGTAGGCTATAGAGTGTAGGGTATAGAGTGTAGAGTGTAGGGTATAGAGTGTAGGGTATAGAGTGTAGGGTATAGAGTGTAGGGTATAGAGTGTAGAGTGTAGGGTATAGTGTGTAGGGTATAGAGTGCAGGGTGTAGAGTGTAGGGTATAGAGTGTAGGGTATAGAGTGTAGAGTGTAGGGTATAGAGTGTATGCTATAGAGTGCATGGTGTAGAGTGTATGGTATAGAGTGTAGGGTATAGAGTGTAGAGTGTATGGTATAGAGTGTAGGGTGTAGAGTGTAGGGTATAGAGTGTATGTTATAGAGTGTAGGGTATAGAGTGTAGGGTAGAGAGTGTAGAGTGTAGGGTATAGAGTGTAGGGTATAGAGTGTAGTGTGTAGAGTGTAGGGTATAGAGTGTAGAGTGTAGGGTATAGAGTGTATGGTATAGAGTGTAGGGTATAGAGTGTAGGGTGTAGAGTGTAGGGTATAGAGTGTAGGGTATAGGGTATAGAGTGTAGGGTATAGAGTGTAGAGTATAGGGTATAGAGTGTAGGGTATAGAGTGTAGAGTGTAGGGATTAGAGTGTAGGGTATAGAGTGTAGGGTGTAGAGTGTAGGGTATAGAGTGTAGAGTGTAGGGTATAGAGTGTATGGTATAGAGTGTAGGGTATAGAGTGTAGGGTGTAGAGTGTAGGGTATAGAGTGTAGGGTATAGAGTGTAGGGTATAGAGTGTAGGGTATAGAGTGTAGGGAATAGAGTGTAGAGTGTAAGGTATAGAGTGTAGAGTGTAGGGTATATAGTGTAGGGTATAGACTGTAGGGTATAGAGTGTAGGGTATAGATTGTAGGCTATAGAGTGTAGGGTATAGAGGGTAGGGTATAGAGTGTAGGGTATAGAGTGTAGGGTATAGAGTGTAGAGTGTAGGGTATAGTGTGTAGGGTATAGAGTGCAGGGTGTAGAGTGTAGGGTATAGAGTGTAGGGTATAGAGTGTAGAGTGTAGGGTATAGAGTGTATGCTATAGAGTGTATGGTGTAGAGTGTATGGTATAGAGTGTAGGGTATAGAGTGTAGAGTGTAGGGTATAGAGTGTAGGGTATAGAGTGTAGGGTATAGAGTGTATGTTATAGAGTGTAGGGTATAGAGTGTAGAGTGTAGGGTATAGAGTTTAGAGTGTAGGGTATAGAGTGTAGGGTATAGAGTGTAAGGTATAGAGTGTAGGGTGTAGAGTGTAGGGTATAGATTGTAGGGTATAGAGTGTAGGGTATAGAGTGTACGGTATAGAGTGTAGGGTATGGAGTGTATGGTATAGAGTGTAGGGTATAGAGTGTAGTGTGTAGAGTGTAGGGTATAGAGTGTAGAGTGTAGGGTATAGAGTGTATGGTATAGAGTGTAGGGTATAGAGTGTAGGGTATAGAGTGTAGGGCAAAGAGTGTAGGGTATAGAGTGTAGGGTATAGAGTGTAGGGTATAGAGTGTAGGGTATATAGTGTAGAGTGTAGGGTATAGAGTGTAGGGTATAGAGTGTAGGGTATAGAGTGTAGGGTATAGAGTGCAGGGTATAGAGTGTAGAGTGTAGGGTATAGAGTGTAGAGTGTAGGGTATAGAGTGTAGGGTATAGAGTGTAGGGTATAGAGTGTAGGGTATAGAGTGTAGAGTGTAGGGTATAGAGTGTAGGGTATAGAGTGTAGCTAGTAGAGTGTAGGGTATAGAGTGTAGGGTTCACAGTGTAGGGTATAGAGTGTAGGGTATAGAGTGTATGGTATAGAGTGTAGGGTATAGAGTGTAGGGTATAGAGTGTAGGGTATAGAGTGTAGGGTATAGAGTGTAGAGTGTAGGGTATAGAGTGTAGGGTATAGAGTGTAGGGTAGAGAGTGTAGAGTGTAGGGTATAGAGTGTAGGGTATAGAGTGTAGGGTATAGAGTGTGGGGTGTAGAGTGTAGGGTATAGAGTGTAGGGTATAGAGTGTAGGGTATAGAGTGTAGGGTATAGAGTGTAGGGAATAGAGTGTAGAGTGTAAGGTATAGAGTGTAGGGTATAGCGTGTACGGTATAGAGTGTAGGGTATAGAGTGTATGGTATAGAGTGTAGGGTATAGAGTGTAGAGTGTAGGGTATAGAGTGTAGGGATTAGAGTGTAGGGTATAGAGTGTAGGGTGTAGAGTGTAGGGTATAGAGTGTAGAGTGTAGGGTATAGAGTGTATGGTATAGAGTGTAGGGTATAGAGTGTAGGGTGTAGAGTGTAGGGTATAGAGTGTAGGGTATAGAGTGTAGGGTATAGAGTGTAAGGTATAGAGTGTAGGGAATAGAGTGTAGAGTGTAAGATATAGAGTGTAGAGTTTAGGGTATAGAGTGTAGGGTATAGAGTGTAGAGTGTTGGGATTAGAGTGTAGGGTATAGAGTGTAGGGTGTAGAGTGTAGGGTATAGAGTGTAGAGTGTAGGGTATAGAGTATATGGTATAGAGTGTAGGGTATAGAGTGTAGGGTGTAGAGTATAGGGTATAGAGTGTAGGGTATAGAGTGTAGGGTATAGAGTGTAGGGAATAGAGTGTAGAGTGTAAGGTTTAGAGTGTAGAGTGTAGGGTATAGAGTGTAGGGTATAGACTGTAGGGTATAGAGTGTAGGGTATAGAGTGTAGGGTATAGATTGTAGAGTGTAGGCTATAGAGTGTAGGGTATAGAGTGTAGAGTGTAGGGTATAGAGTGTAGGGTATAGAGTGTAGGGTATAGAGTGTAGAGTGTAGGGTATAGTGTGTAGGATAGAGTGTAGGGTATAGAGTGTAGGGTATAGAGTGTATGGTATAGAGTGTAGGGTATAGAGTGTAGGGTATAGAGTGTAGGGTATAGAGTGTAGAGTGTAGGGTATAGAGTGTAGAGTGTAGGGTATAGAGTGTAGGGTATAGAGTGTAGGGTAGAGAGTGTAGAGTGTAGGGTATAGAGTGTAGGGTATAGAGTGTAGGGTATAGAGTGTAGAGTGTAGGGATTAGAGTGTAGGGTATAGAGTGTAGGGTGTAGAGTGTAGGGTATAGAGTGTAGAGTGTAGGGTATAGAGTGTATGGTATAGAGTGTAGGGTATAGAGTGTAGGGTGTAGAGTGTAGGGTATAGAGTGTAGGGTATAGAGTGTAGGGTATAGAGTGTAGGGAATAGAGTGTTGAGTGTAAGGTATAGAGTGTAGAGTGTAGGGCATAGAGTGTAGAGTGTAGGGTATAGAGTGTAGGGTATAGAGTGTAGGGTATAGAGTGTAGGGTATACAGTGTAGGGTATAGAGTGTAGAGTGTAGGGTATAGAGTGTAGAGTGTAGGGTATAGAGTGTAGAGTGTAGGGCATAGAGTGTAGATTGTAGGGTATAGAGTGTAGGGTATAGAGTGTAGGGTATACAGTGTAGGGTATAGAGTGTAGAGTGTAGGGTATAGAGTGTAGAGTGTAGGGTAACATAGTAACATAGTAACATAGTTAGTAAGGCCGAAAAAAGACATTTGTCCATCCAGTTCAGCCTATATTCCATCATAATAAAGACCCAGATCTACGTCCTTCTACAGAACCTAATAATTGTATGATACAATATTGTTCTGCTCCAGGAAGACATCCAGGCCTCTCTTGAACCCCTCAACTGAGTTCGCCATCACCACCTCCTCAGGCAAGCAATTCCAGATTCTCACTGCCCTAACAGTAAAGAATCCTCTTCTATGTTGGTGGAAAAACCTTCTCTCCTCCAGACGCAAAGAATGCCCCCTTGTGCCCGTCACCTTCCTTGGTATAAACAGATCCTCAGCGAGATATTTGTATTGTCCCCTTATATACTTATACATGGTTATTAGATCGCCCCTCAGTCGTCTTTTTTCTAGACTAAATAATCCTAATTTCGCTAATCTATCTGGGTATTGTAGTTCTCCCATCCCCTTTATTAATTTTGTTGCCCTCCTTTGTACTCTCTCTAGTTCCATTATATCCTTCCTGAGCACCGGTGCCCAAAACTGGACACAGTACTCCATGTGCGGTCTAACTAGGGATTTGTACAGAGGCAGTATAATGCTCTCATCATGTGTATCCAGACCTCTTTTAATGCACCCCATGATCCTGTTTGCCTTGGCAGCTGCTGCCTGGCACTGGCTGCTCCAGGTAAGTTTATCATTAACTAGGATCCCCAAGTCCTTCTCCCTGTCAGATTTACCCAGTGGTTTCCCGTTCAGTGTGTAATGGTGATATTGATTCCCTCTTCCCATGTGTATAACCTTACATTTATCATTGTTAAACCTCATCTGCCACCTTTCAGCCCAAGTTTCCAACTTATCCAGATCCATCTGTAGCAGAATACTATCTTCTCTTGTATTAACTGCTTTACATAGTTTTGTATCATCTGCAAATATCGATATTTTACTGTGTAAACCTTCTACCAGATCATTAATGAATATGTTGAAGAGAACAGGTCCCAATACTGACCCCTGCGGTACCCCACTGGTCACAGCGACCCAGTTAGAGACTATACCATTTATAACCACCCTCTGCTTTCTATCACTAAGCCAGTTACTAACCCATTTACACACATTTTCCCCCAGACCAAGCATTCTCATTTTGTGTACCAACCTCTTGTGCGGCACGGTATCAAACGCTTTGGAAAAATCGAGATATACCACGTCCAATGACTCGCCGTGGTCCAGTCTATAGCTTACCTCTTCATAAAAACTGATTAGATTGGTTTGACAGGAGCGATTTCTCATAAACCCATGCTGATATGGAGTTAAACAGTTATTCTCATTGAGATAATCCAGAATAACATCCCTCAGAAACCCTTCAAATATTTTACCAACAATAGAGGTTAGACTTACTGGCCTATAATTTCCAGGTTCACTTTTAGAGCCCTTTTTGAATATAGGCACCACATTTGCTATGCGCCAATCCTGCGGAACAGACCCTGTCTCTATAGAGTCCCTAAAAATAAGAAATAATGGTTTATCTATTACATTACTTAGTTCTCTTAGTACTCGTGGGTGTATGCCATCCGGACCCGGAGATTTATCTATTTTAATCTTATTTAGCCGGTTTCGCACCTCTTCTTGGGTTAGATTGGTGACCCTTAATATAGGGTTTTCATTGTTTCTTGGGATTTCACCTAGCATTTCATTTTCCACCGTGAATACCGTGGAGAAGAAGGTGTTTAATATGTTAGCTTTTTCCTCGTCATCTACAACCATTCTTTCCTCACTATTTTTTAAGGGGCCTACATTTTCAGTTTTTATTCTTTTACTATTGATATAGTTGAAGAACAGTTTGGGATTAGTTTTACTCTCCTTAGCAATGTGCTTCTCTGTTTCCTTTTTGGCAGCTTTAATTAGTTTTTTAGATAAAGTATTTTTCTCCCTATAGTTTTTTAGAGCTTCAATGGTGCCATCCTGCTTTAATAGTGCAAATGCTTTCTTTTTACTGTTAATTGCCTGTCTTACTTCTTTGTTTAGCCACATTGGGTTTTTCCTATTTCTAGTCCTTTTATTCCCACAAGGTATAAACCGCTTACACTGCCTATTTAGGATGTTCTTAAACATTTCCCATTTATTATCTGTATTCTCATTTCTGAGGATATTGTCCCAGTCTACCAGATTAAGGGCATCTCTAAGCTGTTCAAACTTTGCCTTCCTAAAGTTCAATGTTTTTGTGACTCCCTGACAAGTCCCCCTAGTGAAAGACAGGTGAAACTGCACAATATTGTGGTCGCTATTTCCTAAATGCCCAACCACCTGCAGATTTGTTATTCTGTCAGGTCTATTAGATAGTATTAGGTCTAAAAGTGCTGCTCCTCTGGTTGGATTCTGCACCAATTGTGAAAGATAATTTTTCTTGGTTATTAGCAGAAACCTGTTGCCTTTATGGGTTTCACAGGTTTCTGTTTCCCAGTTAATATCCGGGTAGTTAAAGTCCCCCATAACCAGGACCTCATTATGGGTTGCAGCTTCATCTATCTGCTTTAGAAGTAGACTTTCCATGCTTTCTGTTATATTTGGGGGTTTGTAACAGACCCCAATGAGAATTTTGTTACCATTTTTCCCTCCATGAATTTCAACCCATATGGACTCGACATCCTCATTCCCTTCGCTAATATCCTCCCTTAAAGTGGACTTTAGACAAGACTTTACATAGAGACAAACCCCTCCTCCTCTCCGATTTTTACGATCCTTTCTAAACAGACTGTAACCCTGTAAGTTAACTGCCCAGTCATAGCTTTCATCTAACCATGTCTCGGTTATTCCCACTATGTCAAAGTTACCTGTAGATATTTCTGCTTCTAGTTCTTCCATCTTGTTTGTCAGGCTTCTGGCGTTTGCGAGCATGCAGTTTAGAGGATTTTGTTTTGTTCCAATCTCCTCACTGTGGATTGTTTTAGAAATGTTCTTACCTCCCTTCTGAGTATGTTTTCCTGGGTCGTCTTTGTTCGAGTCTAATGTTTTTCTTATAGAGTGTAGGGTAGAGAGTGTAGAGTGTAGGGTACAGAGTGTAGGGTATAGAGTGTAGAGTGTAGGGATTAGAGTGTAGGGTATAGAGTGTAGGGTGTGGAGTGTAGGGTATAGAGTGTAGAGTGTAGGGTATAGAGTGTATGGTATAGAGTGTAGGGTACAGAGTGTAGGGTGTAGAGTGTAGGGTATAGAGTGTAATGTATAGAGTGTAGGGAATAGAGTGTAGGGAATAGAGTGTAGAGTGTAAGGTATAGAGTGTAGAGTGTAGGGTATAGAGTGTAGGGTATAGAGTGTAGAGTGTAGGGATTAGAGTGTAGGGTATAGAGTGTAGGGTGTAGAGTGTAGGGTACAGAGTGTAGAGTGTAGGGTATAGAGTGTATGGTATAGAGTGTAGGGTATAGAGTGTAGGGTGTAGAGTGTAGGGTATAGAGTGTAGGGTATAGAGTGTAGGGTATAGAGTGTAGGGTATAGAGTGTAGGGAATAGAGTGTGGAGTGTAAGGTATAGAGTGTAGAGTGTAGGGTATAGAGTGTAGGGTATAGCCTGTAGGGTATAGAGTGTAGGGTATAGAGTGTAGGGTATAGATTGTAGAGTGTAGGCTATAGAGTGTAGGGTATAGAGTGTAGAGTGTAGGGTATAGAGTGTAGGGTATAGAGTGTAGGGTATAGAGTGTAGGGTATAGAGGGTAGAGTGTAGGGTATAGTGTGTAGGGTATAGAGTGCAGGGTGTAGAGTGTAGGGTATAGAGTGTAGGGTATAGAGTGTAGAGTGTAGGGTATAGAGTGTATGCTATAGAGTGCATGGTGTAGAGTGTATGGTATAGAGTGTAGGGTATAGAGTGTAGAGTGTATGGTATAGAGTGTAGGGTGTAGAGTGTAGGGTATAGAGTGTATGTTATAGAGTGTAGGGTATAGAGTGTAGGGTAGAGAGTGTAGAGTGTAGGGTATAGAGTGTA
Organism: Ranitomeya imitator; assembly: GCF_032444005.1. NCBI lineage: Eukaryota > Metazoa > Chordata > Amphibia > Anura > Dendrobatidae > Ranitomeya > Ranitomeya imitator. Next base: position 741,482 of record NW_027194158.1, read on the forward strand.
GGGTATAGAGTGTAGTGTGTAGAGTGTAGGGTATAGAGTGTAGAGTGTAGGGTATAGAGTGTATGGTATAGAGTGTAGGGTATAGAGTGTAGGGTGTAGAGTGTAGGGTATAGAGTGTAGGGTATAGAGTGTAGGGTATAGAGTGTAGGGAATAGAGTGTAGAGTGTAAGGTATAGAGTGTAGAGTATAGGGTATAGAGTGTAGGGTATAGAGTGTAGAGTGTAGGGATTAGAGTGTAGGGTATAGAGTGTAGGGTGTAGAGTGTAGAGTATAGAGTGTAGAGTGTAGGGTATAGAGTGTATGGTATAGAGTGTAGGGTATAGAGTGTAGGGTGTAGAGTGTAGGGTATAGAGTGTAGGGTATAGAGTGTAGGGTATAGAGTGTAGGGTATAGAGTGTAGGGAATAGAGTGTAGAGTGTAAGGTATAGAGTGTAGAGTGTAGGGTATATAGTGTAGGGTATAGACTGTAGGGTATAGAGTGTAGGGTATAGATTGTAGGCTATAGAGTGTAGGGTATAGAGTGTAGGGTATAGAGTGTAGGGTATAGAGTGTAGGGTATAGAGTGTAGAGTGTAGGGTATAGTGTGTAGGGTATAGAGTGCAGGGTGTAGAGTGTAGGGTATAGAGTGTAGGGTATAGAGTGTATGGTGTAGAGTGTATGGTATAGAGTGTAGGGTATAGAGTGTAGAGTGTAGGGTATAGAGTGTAGGGTATAGAGTGTAGGGTATAGAGTGTATGTTATAGAGTGTAGGGTATAGAGTGTAGAGTGTAGGGTATAGAGTTTAGAGTGTAGGGTATAGAGTGTAGGGTACAGAGTGTAAGGTATAGAGTGTAGGGTGTAGAGTGTAGGGTATAGATTGTAGGGTATAGAGTGTAGGGTATAGAGTGTACGGTATAGAGTGTAGGGTATGGAGTGTATGGTATAGAGTGTAGGGTATAGAGTGTAGTGTGTAGAGTGTAGGGTATAGAGTGTAGAGTGTAGGGTATAGAGTGTATGGTATAGAGTGTAGGGTATAGAGTGTAGGGTATAGAGTGTAGGGCAAAGAGTGTAGGGTATAGAGTGTAGGGTATAGAGTGTAGGGTATAGAGTGTAGGGTATAGAGTGTAGGGTATATAGTGTAGAGTGTAGGGTATAGAGTGTAGGGTATAGAGTGTAGGGTGTAGGGTATAGAGTGTAGAGTGTAGGGTATAGAGTGTATGGTATAGAGTGTAGAGTGTAGGGTATAGAGTGTAGAGTGTAGGGTATAGAGTGTAGGGTATAGAGTGTAGGGTATAGAGTGTAGGGTATAGAGTGTAGAGTGTAGGGTATAGAGTGTAGGGTATAGAGTGTAGCTAGTAGAGTGTAGGGTATAGAGTGTAGGGTTCACAGTGTAGGGTATAGAGTGTAGGGTATAGAGTGTATGGTATAGAGTGTAGGGTATAGAGTGTAGGGTATAGAGTGTAGGGTATAGAGTGTAGGGTATAGAGTGTAGAGTGTAGGGTATAGAGTGTAGGGTATAGAGTGTAGGGTAGAGAGTGTAGAGTGTAGGGTATAGAGTGTAGGGTATAGAGTGTAGGGTATAGAGTGTGGGGTGTAGAGTGTAGGGTATAGAGTGTAGGGTATAGAGTGTAGGGTATAGAGTGTAGGGTATAGAGTGTAGGGAATAGAGTGTAGAGTGTAAGGTATAGAGTGTAGGGTATAGCGTGTACGGTATAGAGTGTAGGGTATAGAGTGTATGGTATAGAGTGTAGGGTATAGAGTGTAGAGTGTAGGGTATAGAGTGTAGGGATTAGAGTGTAGGGTATAGAGTGTAGGGTGTAGAGTGTAGGGTATAGAGTGTAGAGTGTAGGGTATAGAGTGTATGGTATAGAGTGTAGGGTATAGAGTGTAGGGTGTAGAGTGTAGGGTATAGAGTGTAGGGTATAGAGTGTAGGGTATAGAGTGTAAGGTATAGAGTGTAGGGAATAGAGTGTAGAGTGTAAGGTATAGAGTGTAGAGTTTAGGGTATAGAGTGTAGGGTATAGAGTGTAGAGTGTTGGGATTAGAGTGTAGGGTATAGAGTGTAGGGTGTAGAGTGTAGGGTATAGAGTGTAGAGTGTAGGGTATAGAGTATATGGTATAGAGTGTAGGGTATAGAGTGTAGGGTGTAGAGTATAGGGTATAGAGTGTAGGGTATAGAGTGTAGGGTATAGAGTGTAGGGAATAGAGTGTAGAGTGTAAGGTTTAGAGTGTAGAGTGTAGGGTATAGAGTGTAGGGTATAGACTGTAGGGTATAGAGTGTAGGGTATAGAGTGTAGGGTATAGATTGTAGAGTGTAGGCTATAGAGTGTAGGGTATAGAGTGTAGAGTGTAGGGTATAGAGTGTAGGGTATAGAGTGTAGGGTATAGAGTGTAGAGTGTAGGGTATAGTGTGTAGGATAGAGTGTAGGGTATAGAGTGTAGGGTATAGAGTGTATGGTATAGAGTGTAGGGTATAGAGTGTAGGGTATAGAGTGTAGGGTATAGAGTGTAGAGTGTAGGGTATAGAGTGTAGAGTGTAGGGTATAGAGTGTAGGGTATAGAGTGTAGGGTAGAGAGTGTAGAGTGTAGGGTATAGAGTGTAGGGTATAGAGTGTAGGGTATAGAGTGTAGAGTGTAGGGATTAGAGTGTAGGGTATAGAGTGTAGGGTGTAGAGTGTAGGGTATAGAGTGTAGAGTGTAGGGTATAGAGTGTATGGTATAGAGTGTAGGGTATAGAGTGTAGGGTGTAGAGTGTAGGGTATAGAGTGTAGGGTATAGAGTGTAGGGTATAGAGTGTAGGGAATAGAGTGTTGAGTGTAAGGTATAGAGTGTAGAGTGTAGGGCATAGAGTGTAGAGTGTAGGGTATAGAGTGTAGGGTATAGAGTGTAGGGTATAGAGTGTAGGGTATACAGTGTAGGGTATAGAGTGTAGAGTGTAGGGTATAGAGTGTAGAGTGTAGGGTATAGAGTGTAGAGTGTAGGGCATAGAGTGTAGATTGTAGGGTATAGAGTGTAGGGTATAGAGTGTAGGGTATACAGTGTAGGGTATAGAGTGTAGAGTGTAGGGTATAGAGTGTAGAGTGTAGGGTATAGAGTGTAGGGTACAGAGTGTAGGGTATAGAGTGTAGGGTAGAGAGTGTAGAGTGTAGGGTATAGAGTGTAGGGTATAGAGTGTAGAGTGTAGAGATTAGAGTGTACGGTATAGAGTGTAGGGTGTGGAGTGTAGGGTATAGAGTGTAGAGTGTAGGGTATAGAGTGTATGGTATAGAGTGTAGGGTATAGAGTGTAGGGTGTAGAGTGTAGGGTATAGAGTGTAGGGTATAGAGTGTAGGGAATAGAGTGTAGGGAATAGAGTGTAGAGTGTAAGGTATAGAGTGTAGAGTGTAGGGTATAGAGTGTAGGGTATAGAGTGTAGAGTGTAGGGATTAGAGTGTAGGGTATAGAGTGTAGGGTGTAGAGTGTAGGGTACAGAGTGTAGAGTGTAGGGTATAGAGTGTATGGTATAGAGTGTAGGGTATAGAGTGTAGGGTGTAGAGTGTAGGGTATAGAGTGTAGGGTATAGAGTGTAGGGTATAGAGTGTAGGGTATAGAGTGTAGGGAATAGAGTGTGGAGTGTAAGGTATAGAGTGTAGAGTGTAGGGTATAGAGTGTAGGGTATAGCCTGTAGGGTATAGAGTGTAGGATATAGAGTGTAGGGTATAGATTGTAGAGTGTAGGCTATAGAGTGTAGGGTATAGAGTGTAGAGTGTAGGGTATAGAGTGTAGGGTATAGAGTGTAGGGTATAGAGTGTAGGGTATAGAGTGTAGAGTGTAGGGTATAGTGTGTAGGGTATAGAGTGCAGGGTGTAGAGTGTAGGGTATAGAGTGTAGGGTATAGAGTGTAGAGTGTAGGGTATAGAGTGTATGCTATAGAGTGCATGGTGTAGAGTGTATGGTATAGAGTGTAGGGTATAGAGTGTAGAGTGTATGGTATAGAGTGTAGGGTGTAGAGTGTAGGGTATAGAGTGTATGTTATAGAGTGTAGGGTATAGAGTGTAGGGTAGAGAGTGTAGAGTGTAGGGTATAGAGTGTAGGGTATAGAGTGTAGGGTATAGAGTGTAGAGTGTAGGGATTAGAGTGTAGGGTATAGAGTGTAGTGTGTAGAGTGTAGGGTATAGAGTGTAGAGTGTAGGGTATAGAGTGTATGGTATAGAGTGTAGGGTATAGAGTGTAGGGTGTAGAGTGTAGGGTATAGAGTGTAGGGTATAGAGTGTAGGGTATAGAGTGTAGGGAATAGAGTGTAGAGTGTAAGGTATAGAGTGTAGAGTATAGGGTATAGAGTGTAGGGTATAGAGTGTAGAGTGTAGGGATTAGAGTGTAGGGTATAGAGTGTAGGGTGTAGAGTGTAGGGTATAGAGTGTAGAGTGTAGGGTATAGAGTGTATGGTATAGAGTGTAGGGTATAGAGTGTAGGGTGTAGAGTGTAGGGTATAGAGTGTAGGGTATAGAGTGTAGGGTATAGAGTGTAGGGTATAGAGTGTAGGGAATAGAGTGTAGAGTGTAAGGTATAGAGTGTAGAGTGTAGGGTATATAGTGTAGGGTATAGACTGTAGGGTATAGAGTGTAGGGTATAGATTGTAGGCTATAGAGTGTAGGGTATAGAGTGTAGGGTATAGAGTGTAGGGTATAGAGTGTAGGGTATAGAGTGTAGAGTGTAGGGTATAGTGTGTAGGGTATAGAGTGCAGGGTGTAGAGTGTAGGGTATAGAGTGTAGGGTATAGAGTGTAGAGTGTAGGGTATAGAGTGTATGCTATAGAGTGTATGGTGTAGAGTGTATGGTATAGAGTGTAGGGTATAGAGTGTAGAGTGTAGGGTATAGAGTGTATGTTATAGAGTGTATGTTATAGAGTGTAGAGTGTAGGGTATAGAGTTTAGAGTGTAGGGTATAGAGTGTAGGGTATAGAGTGTAAGGTATAGAGTGTAGGGTGTAGAGTGTAGGGTATAGATTGTAGGGTATAGAGTGTAGGGTATAGAGTGTACGGTATAGAGTGTAGGGTATGGAGTGTATGGTATAGAGTATAGGGTATAGAGTGTAGTGTGTAGAGTGTAGGGTATAGAGTGTAGAGTGTAGGGTATAGAGTGTATGGTATAGAGTGTAGGGTATAGAGTGTAGGGTATAGAGTGTAGGGCAAAGAGTGTAGGGTATAGAGTGTAGGGTATAGAGTGTAGGGTATAGAGTGTAGGGTATAGAGTGTAGGGTATATAGTGTAGAGTGTAGGGTATAGAGTGTAGGGTATAGAGTGTAGGGTATAGAGTGTAGGGTATAGAGTGCAGGGTATAGAGTGTAGAGTGTAGGGTATAGAGTGTAGAGTGTAGGGTATAGAGTGTAGGGTATAGAGTGTAGGGTATAGAGTGTAGGGTATAGAGTGTAGAGTGTAGGGAATAGAGTGTAGAGTGTAAGGTATAGAGTGTAGAGTTTAGGGTATAGAGTGTAGGGTATAGAGTGTAGAGTGTTGGGATTAGAGTGTAGGGTATAGAGTGTAGGGTGTAGAGTGTAGGGTATAGAGTGTAGAGTGTAGGGTATAGAGTATATGGTATAGAGTGTAGGGTATAGAGTGTAGGGTGTAGAGTATAGGGTATAGAGTGTAGGGTATAGAGTGTAGGGTATAGAGTGTAGGGAATAGAGTGTAGAGTGTAAGGTTTAGAGTGTAGAGTGTAGGGTATAGAGTGTAGGGTATAGACTGTAGGGTATAGAGTGTAGGGTATAGAGTGTAGGGTATAGATTGTAGAGTGTAGGCTATAGAGTGTAGGGTATAGAGTGTAGAGTGTAGGGTATAGAGTGTAGGGTATAGAGTGTAGGGTATAGAGTGTAGAGTGTAGGGTATAGTGTGTAGGATAGAGTGTAGGGTATAGAGTGTAGGGTATAGAGTGTATGGTATAGAGTGTAGGGTATAGAGTGTAGGGTATAGAGTGTAGGGTATAGAGTGTAGAGTGTAGGGTATAGAGTGTAGAGTGTAGGGTATAGAGTGTAGGGTATAGAGTGTAGGGTAGAGAGTGTAGAGTGTAGGGTATAGAGTGTAGGGTATAGAGTGTAGGGTATAGAGTGTAGAGTGTAGGGATTAGAGTGTAGGGTATAGAGTGTAGGGTGTAGAGTGTAGGGTATAGAGTGTAGAGTGTAGGGTATAGAGTGTATGGTATAGAGTGTAGGGTATAGAGTGTAGGGTGTAGAGTGTAGGGTATAGAGTGTAGGGTATAGAGTGTAGGGTATAGAGTGTAGGGAATAGAGTGTTGAGTGTAAGGTATAGAGTGTAGAGTGTAGGGCATAGAGTGTAGAGTGTAGGGTATAGAGTGTAGGGTATAGAGTGTAGGGTATAGAGTGTAGGGTATACAGTGTAGGGTATAGAGTGTAGAGTGTAGGGTATAGAGTGTAGAGTGTAGGGTATAGAGTGTAGAGTGTAGGGCATAGAGTGTAGATTGTAGGGTATAGAGTGTAGGGTATAGAGTGTAGGGTATACAGTGTAGGGTATAGAGTGTAGAGTGTAGGGTATAGAGTGTAGAGTGTAGGGTATAGAGTGTAGGGTACAGAGTGTAGGGTATAGAGTGTAGGGTAGAGAGTGTAGAGTGTAGGGTATAGAGTGTAGGGTATAGAGTGTAGAGTGTAGAGATTAGAGTGTACGGTATAGAGTGTAGGGTGTGGAGTGTAGGGTATAGAGTGTAGAGTGTAGGGTATAGAGTGTATGGTATAGAGTGTAGGGTATAGAGTGTAGGGTGTAGAGTGTAGGGTATAGAGTGTAGGGTATAGAGTGTAGGGAATAGAGTGTAGGGAATAGAGTGTAGAGTGTAAGGTATAGAGTGTAGAGTGTAGGGTATAGAGTGTAGGGTATAGAGTGTAGAGTGTAGGGATTAGAGTGTAGGGTATAGAGTGTAGGGTGTAGAGTGTAGGGTACAGAGTGTAGAGTGTAGGGTATAGAGTGTATGGTATAGAGTGTAGGGTATAGAGTGTAGGGTGTAGAGTGTAGGGTATAGAGTGTAGGGTATAGAGTGTAGGGTATAGAGTGTAGGGTATAGAGTGTAGGGAATAGAGTGTGGAGTGTAAGGTATAGAGTGTAGAGTGTAGGGTATAGAGTGTAGGGTATAGCCTGTAGGGTATAGAGTGTAGGATATAGAGTGTAGGGTATAGATTGTAGAGTGTAGGCTATAGAGTGTAGGGTATAGAGTGTAGAGTGTAGGGTATAGAGTGTAGGGTATAGAGTGTAGGGTATAGAGTGTAGGGTATAGAGTGTAGAGTGTAGGGTATAGTGTGTAGGGTATAGAGTGCAGGGTGTAGAGTGTAGGGTATAGAGTGTAGGGTATAGAGTGTAGAGTGTAGGGTATAGAGTGTATGCTATAGAGTGCATGGTGTAGAGTGTATGGTATAGAGTGTAGGGTATAGAGTGTAGAGTGTATGGTATAGAGTGTAGGGTGTAGAGTGTAGGGTATAGAGTGTATGTTATAGAGTGTAGGGTATAGAGTGTAGGGTAGAGAGTGTAGAGTGTAGGGTATAGAGTGTAGGGTATAGAGTGTAGGGTATAGAGTGTAGAGTGTAGGGATTAGAGTGTAGGGTATAGAGTGTAGTGTGTAGAGTGTAGGGTATAGAGTGTAGAGTGTAGGGTATAGAGTGTATGGTATAGAGTGTAGGGTATAGAGTGTAGGGTGTAGAGTGTAGGGTATAGAGTGTAGGGTATAGAGTGTAGGGTATAGAGTGTAGGGAATAGAGTGTAGAGTGTAAGGTATAGAGTGTAGAGTATAGGGTATAGAGTGTAGGGTATAGAGTGTAGAGTGTAGGGATTAGAGTGTAGGGTATAGAGTGTAGGGTGTAGAGTGTAGGGTATAGAGTGTAGAGTGTAGGGTATAGAGTGTATGGTATAGAGTGTAGGGTATAGAGTGTAGGGTGTAGAGTGTAGGGTATAGAGTGTAGGGTATAGAGTGTAGGGTATAGAGTGTAGGGTATAGAGTGTAGGGAATAGAGTGTAGAGTGTAAGGTATAGAGTGTAGAGTGTAGGGTATATAGTGTAGGGTATAGACTGTAGGGTATAGAGTGTAGGGTATAGATTGTAGGCTATAGAGTGTAGGGTATAGAGTGTAGGGTATAGAGTGTAGGGTATAGAGTGTAGGGTATAGAGTGTAGAGTGTAGGGTATAGTGTGTAGGGTATAGAGTGCAGGGTGTAGAGTGTAGGGTATAGAGTGTAGGGTATAGAGTGTAGAGTGTAGGGTATAGAGTGTATGCTATAGAGTGTATGGTGTAGAGTGTATGGTATAGAGTGTAGGGTATAGAGTGTAGAGTGTAGGGTATAGAGTGTATGTTATAGAGTGTATGTTATAGAGTGTAGAGTGTAGGGTATAGAGTTTAGAGTGTAGGGTATAGAGTGTAGGGTATAGAGTGTAAGGTATAGAGTGTAGGGTGTAGAGTGTAGGGTATAGATTGTAGGGTATAGAGTGTAGGGTATAGAGTGTACGGTATAGAGTGTAGGGTATGGAGTGTATGGTATAGAGTATAGGGTATAGAGTGTAGTGTGTAGAGTGTAGGGTATAGAGTGTAGAGTGTAGGGTATAGAGTGTATGGTATAGAGTGTAGGGTATAGAGTGTAGGGTATAGAGTGTAGGGCAAAGAGTGTAGGGTATAGAGTGTAGGGTATAGAGTGTAGGGTATAGAGTGTAGGGTATAGAGTGTAGGGTATATAGTGTAGAGTGTAGGGTATAGAGTGTAGGGTATAGAGTGTAGGGTATAGAGTGTAGGGTATAGAGTGCAGGGTATAGAGTGTAGAGTGTAGGGTATAGAGTGTAGAGTGTAGGGTATAGAGTGTAGGGTATAGAGTGTAGGGTATAGAGTGTAGGGTATAGAGTGTAGAGTGTAGGGTATAGAGTGTAGGGTATAGAGTGTAGCTAGTAGAGTGTAGGGTATAGAGTGTAGGGTTCAGAGTGTAGGGTATAGAGTGTGGGGTATAGAGTGTATGGTATAGAGTGTAGGGTATAGAGTGTAGGGTATAGAGTGTAGGGTATAGAGTGTAGGGTATAGAGTGTAGAGTGTAGGGTATAGAGTGTACGGTATAGAGTGTAGGGTATGGAGTGTATGGTATAGAGTGTAGGGTATAGAGTGTAGTGTGTAGAGTGTAGGGTATAGAGTGTAGAGTGTAGGGTATAGAGTGTATGGTATAGAGTGTAGGGTATAGAGTGTAGGGTATAGAGTGTAGGGCAAAGAGTGTAGGGTATAGAGTGTAGGGTATAGAGTGTAGGGTATAGAGTGTAGGGTATAGAGTGTAGGGTATATAGTGTAGAGTGTAGGGTATAGAGTGTAGGGTATAGAGTGTAGGGTATAGAGTGTAGGGTATAGAGTGCAGGGTATAGAGTGTAGAGTGTAGGGTATAGAGTGTAGAGTGTAGGGTATAGAGTGTAGGGTATAGAGTGTAGGGTATAGAGTGTAGGGTATAGAGTGTAGAGTGTAGGGTATAGAGTGTAGGGTATAGAGTGTAGCTAGTAGAGTGTAGGGTATAGAGTGTAGGGTTCAGAGTGTAGGGTATAGAGTGTAGGGTATAGAGTGTATGGTATAGAGTGTAGGGTATAGAGTGTAGGGTATAGAGTGTAGGGTATAGAGTGTAGGGTATAGAGTGTAGAGTGTAGGGTAGAGAGTGTAGGGTATAGAGTGTAGGGTAGAGAGTGTAGAGTGTAGGGTATAGAGTGTAGGGTATAGAGTGTAGGGTATAGAGTGGGGGTGTAGAGTGTAGGGTATAGAGTGTAGGGTATAGAGTGTAGGGTATAGAGTGTAGGGTATAGAGTGTAGGGAATAGAGTGTAGAGTGTAAGGTATAGAGTGTAGGGTATAGCGTGTACGGTATAGAGTGTAGGGTATAGAGTGTATGGTATAGAGTGTAGGGTATAGAGTGTAGAGTGTAGGGTATAGAGTGTAGGGATTAGAGTGTAGGGTATAGAGTGTAGGGTGTAGAGTGTAGGGTATAGAGTGTAGAGTGTAGGGTATAGAGTGTATGGTATAGAGTGTATGGTATAGAGTGTAGGGTGTAGAGTGTAGGGTATAGAGTGTAGGGTATAGAGTGTAGGGTATAGAGTGTAAGGTATAGAGTGTAGGGAATAGAGTGTAGAGTGTAAGGTATAGAGTGTAGAGTTTAGGGTATAGAGTGTAGGGTATAGAGTGTAGAGTGTTGGGATTAGAGTGTAGGGTATAGAGTGTAGGGTGTAGAGTGTAGGGTATAGAGTGTAGAGTGTAGGGTATAGAGTATATGGTATAGAGTGTAGGGTATAGAGTGTAGGGTGTAGAGTATAGGGTATAGAGTGTAGGGTATAGAGTGTAGGGTATAGAGTGTAGGGAATAGAGTGTAGAGTGTAAGGTTTAGAGTGTAGAGTGTAGGGTATAGAGTGTAGGGTATAGACTGTAGGGTATAGAGTGTAGGGTATAGAGTGTAGGGTATAGATTGTAGAGTGTAGGCTATAGAGTGTAGGGTATAGAGTGTAGAGTGTAGGGTATAGAGTGTAGGGTATAGAGTGTAGGGTATAGAGTGTAGAGTGTAGGGTATAGTGTGTAGGATAGAGTGTAGGGTATAGAGTGTAGGGTATAGAGTGTATGGTATAGAGTGTAGGGTATAGAGTGTAGGGTATAGAGTGTAGGGTATAGAGTGTAGAGTGTAGGGTATAGAGTGTAGAGTGTAGGGTATAGAGTGTAGGGTAGAGAGTGTAGGGTATAGAGTGTAGAGTGTAGGGTATAGAGTGTAGGGTATAGAGTGTAGGGTATAGAGTGTAGAGTGTAGGGATTAGAGTGTAGGGTATAGAGTGTAGGGTGTAGAGTGTAGGGTATAGAGTGTAGAGTGTAGGGTATAGAGTGTATGGTATAGAGTGTAGGGTATAGAGTGTAGGGTGTAGAGTGTAGGGTATAGAGTGTAGGGTATAGAGTGTAGGGTATAGAGTGTAGGGAATAGAGTGTAGAGTGTAAGGTATAGAGTGTAGACTGTAGGGTATAGAGTGTAGGGTATAGAGTGTAGAGTGTTGGGATTAGAGTGTAGGGTATAGAGTGTAGGGTGTAGAGTGTAGGGTATAGAGTGTAGAGTGTAGGGTATAGAGTATATGGTATAGAGTGTAGGGTATAGAGTGTAGGGTGTAGAGTGTATTGTACAGAGTGTAGGGTATAGAGTGTAGGGTATAGAGTGTAGTGCATAAAGTGTAGAGTGTAGGGTATAGAGTGTAGGGTATAGAGTGTAGGGTATAGAGTGTAGGGTATAGAGTGTAGGGTATACAGTGTAGGGTATAGAGTGTAGGGTATAGACTGTAGGGTATAGAGTGTAGGGTATAGAGTGTAGAGTGTAGGGTATAGGGTTTAGAGTGTAGGGTATAGAGTGTAGGGTATAGAGTGTAAGGTATAGAGTGTAGGGTGTAGAGTGTAGGGTATAGAGTGTAGGGTATAGAGTGTAGGGTATAGAGTGTACGGTATAGAGTGTAGGGTATAGAGTGTATGGTATAGAGTGTAGGGTATAGAGTGTAGGGTATAGAGTGTAGGGCATAGAGTGTATGGTATAGATTGCAGGGTATAGAGTGTAGGGTATAGAGTGTAGGGTATAGCGTGTAGAGTGTAGGGTATAGAGTGTAGAGTGTAGGTTATAGAGTGTAGAGTGTAGGGTATAGATTGTATGGTATAGAGTGTAGGGTATAGAGTGTAGGGTGTAGAGTGTTGGGTATAGAGTGTAGGGTATAGAGTGTAGGGTATAGAGTGTAGGGTATAGAGTGTAGGGAATAGAGTGTAGAGTGTAAGGTATAGAGTGTAGAGTGTAGGGTATAGAGTGTAGGGTATAGAGTGTAGAGTGTAGGGATTAGAGTGTAGGGTATAGAGTGTAAGGTATAGAGTGTAGGGTATAGAGTGTAGGGTATAGAGTGTAGAGTGTAGGGTATAGAGTGTAGAGTGTAGGGTATAGAGTGTAGGGTATAGAGTGTAGGGTATAGAGTGTAGGGTAGAGTGTGTAGAGTGTAGGGTATAGAGTGTCGGGTATAGAGTGTAGGGAAAAGAGTGTAGAGTGTAAGGTATAGAGTGTAGAGTGTAGGGTATAGAGTGTAGGGTATAGAGTGTAGAGTGAAGGGATTAGAGTGTAGGGTATAGAGTGTAGGGTGTAGAGTGTAGGGTATAGAGTGTAGCGTGTAGGGTATAGAGTGTATGGTATAGAGTGTAAGGTATAGAGTGTAGGGTGTAGAGTGTAGGGTATAGATTGTAGGGTATAGAGTGTAGGGTATAGAGTGTAGGGTATAGAGTGTAGGGAATAGAGTGTAGAGTGTAAGGTATAGAGTGTAGAGTGTAGGGTATAGAGTGTAGGGTATAGACTGTAGGGTATAGAGTGTATGGTATAGAGTGTAGGGTATAGATTGTAGAGTGTAGGCTATAGAGTGTAGGTTATAGAGTGTAGAGTGTAGGGTATAGAGTGTAGGGTATAGAGTGTAGGGTATAGAGTGTAGGGTATAGAGTGTAGAGTGTAGGGTATAGTGTGTAGGGTATAGAGTGCAGGGTGTAGAGTGTAGGGTATAGAGTGTAGGGTATAGAGTGTAGAGTGTAGGGTATAGAGTGTATGCTATAGAGTGTATGGTGTAGAGTGTATGGTATAGAGTGTAGGGTATAGATTGTAGAGTGTATGGTATAGAGTGTAGGGTATAGAGTGTAGGGTATAGAGTGTATGTTATAGAGTGTAGGGTATAGAGTGTAGGGTAGAGAGTGTAGAGTGTAAGGTATAGAGTGTAGGGTATAGAGTGTAGAGTGTCGGGATTAGAGTTTAGGGTATAGAGTGTAGGATGTAGAGTGTAGGGTATAGAGTGTAGAGTGTAGGGTATAGAGTGTATGGTATAGAGTGTAGGGTATAGAGTGTAGGGTGTAGAGTGTAGGGTATAGAGTGTAGGGTATAGAGTGTAGGGTATAGAGTGTAGGGTATAGAGTGTAGGGTGTAGAGTGTAGGGTATAGAGTGTATGGTATAGAGTGTAGGGTATAGAATGTATGGTATAGAGTGTAGAGTGTAGGATATAGAGTGTAGGGTATAGAGTGTAAAGTGTAGGGTATAGAGTGTAGGGTATAGAGTGTAGGGTATAGAGTGTAGAGTGTAGGGATTAGAGTGTAGGGTATAAAGTGTAGGGTATAGAGTGTAGAGTGTAGTGTAGAGAGTGCAGGATATAGAGTGTAGAGTGTAGGGTATAGAGTGTAGGGTATAGAGTGTAGGGTATAGAGTGTAGGGTATAGAGTGTAGAGCGTAGGGTATAGAGTGTAGGGTATAGAGTGTAGGGTATAGAGTGTAGGGTATAGAGTGTAGGGTGTAGAGTGTAGGGTATAGAGTGTAGGGTATAGAGTGTAGGGTATAGAGTGTAGGGTGTAGAGTGTATGGTATAGAGTGTAGGGTATAGAATGTATGGTATAGAGTGTAGAGTGTAGGATATAGAGTGTAGGGTATAGAGTGTAGAGTGTAGGGATTAGAGTGTAGGGTATAGAGTGTAGGGTATAGAGTGTAGAGTGTAGGGTAGAGAGTGTAGGATATAGAGTGTAGAGTGTAGGGTATAGAGTGTAGGGTATAGAGTGTAGGGTATAGAGTGTAGGGTATAGAGTGTAGAGTGTAGGGTATAGAGTGTATGATATAGAGTGTAGGGTATAGAGTGTAGGGTGTAGAGTGTAGGGTATAGAGTGTTGGGCATAGAGTGTAGGGTGTAGAGTGTATGGTATAGAGTGTAGGGTATAGAATGTATGGTATAGAGTGTAGAGTGTAGGATATAGAGTGTAGGGTATAGAGTGTAGAGTGTAGGGATTAGAGTGTAGGGTATAGAGTGTAGGGTATAGAGTGTAGAGTGTAGGGTAGAGAGTGTAGGATATAGAGTGTAGAGTGTAGGGTATAGAGTGTAGGGTATAGAGTGTAGGGTATAGAGTGTAGGGTATAGAGTGTAGAGTGTAGGGTATAGAGTGTATGATATAGAGTGTAGGGTATAGAGTGTAGGGTGTAGAGTGTAGGGTATAGAGTGTTGGGCATAGAGTGTAGGGTATAGAGTGTAGGGTATAGAGTGTAGAGTGTAGGGTATAGAGTGTATGGTATAGAGTGTAGGGTATAGAGTGTAGGGTATAGAGTGTAGGGCAAAGAGTGTAGGGTATAGAGTGTAGGGTATAGAGTGTAGGGTATAGAGTGTAGAGTATAGAGTGTAGGGTATATAGTGTAGAGTGTAGGGTATAGAGTGTAGGGTATAGAGTGTAGGGTATAGAGTGTAGGGTATAGAGTGCAGGGTATAGAGTGTAGAGTGTAGGGTATAGAGTGTAGAGTGTAGGGTATAGAGTGTAGGGTATAGAGTGTAGGGTATAGAGTGTAGGGTATAGAGTGTAGAGTGTAGGGTATAGAGTGTAGGGTATAGAGTGTAGGGAGTAGAGTGTAGGGTATAGAGTGTAGGGTTCAGAGTGTAGGGTATAGAATGTAGGGTATAGAGTGTATGATATAGAGTGTAGGGTATAGAGTGTAGGGTATAGAGTGTAGGGTATAGAGTGTAGGGTATAGAGTGTAGAGTGTAGGGTATAGAGTGTAGGGTATAGAGTGTAGGGTAGAGAGTGTAGAGTGTAGGGTATAGAGTGTAGGGTATAGAGTGTAGGGTATAGAGTGTGGGTGTAGAGTGTAGGGTATAGAGTGTAGGGTATAGAGTGTAGTGTATAGAGTGTAGGGTATAGAGTGTAGGGAATAGAGTGTAGAGTGTAAGGTATAGAGTGTAGGGTATAGAGTGTACGGTATAGTGTGTAGGGTATAGAGTGTATGGTATAGAGTGTAGGGTATAGAGTGTAGAGTGTAGGGTATAGAGTGTAGGGATTAGAGTGTAGGGTATAGAGTGTAGGGTGTAGAATGTAGGGTATAGAGTGTAGAGTGTAGGGTATAGAGTGTAGGGTGTAGAGTGTAGGGTATAGAGTGTAGGGTATAGAGTGTAGGGTATAGAGTGTAGGGTATAGAGTGTAGGGAATAGAGTGTAGAGTGTAAGGTATAGAGTGTAGAGTGTAGGGTATAGAGTGTAGGGTATAGAGTGTAGAGTGTTGGGATTAGAGTGTAGGGTATAGAGTGTAGGGTGTAGAGTGTAGGGTATAGAGTGTAGAGTGTAGGGTATAGAGTATATGGTATAGAGTGTAGGGTATAGAGTGTAGGGTGTAGAGTATAGGGTATAGAGTGTAGGGTATAGAGTGTAGGGAATAGAGTGTAGAGTGTAAGGTTTAGAGTGTAGAGTGTAGGGTATAGAGTGTAGGGTATAGACTGTAGGGTATAGAGTGTAGGGTATAGAGTGTAGGGTATAGATTGTAGAGTGTAGGCTATAGAGTGTAGGGTATAGAGTGTAGAGTGTAGGGTATAGAGTGTAGGGTTATAGAGTGTAGGGTATAGAGTGTAGAGTGTAGGGTATAGTGTGTAGGATAGAGTGTAGGGTATAGAGTGTAGGGTATAGAGTGTATGGTATAGAGTGTAGGGTATAGAGTGTAGGGTATAGAGTGTTTAGTATAGAGTGTAGGGTATAGAGTGTAGAGTGTAGGGTATAGAGTGTAGAGTGTAGGGTATAGAGTGTAGGGTATAGAGTGTAGGGTAGAGAGTGTAGAGTGTAGGGTATAGAGTGTAGGGTATAGAGTGTAGGGTATAGAGTGTAGAGTGTAGGGATTAGAGTGTAGGGTATAGAGTGTAGGGTGTAGAGTGTAGGGTATAGAGTGTAGAGTGTAGGGTATAGAGTGTATGGTATAGAGTGTAGGGTATAGAGTTTAGGGTGTAGAGTGTAGGGTATAGAGTGTAGGGTATAGAGTGTAGGGTATAGAGTGTAGGGAATAGAGTGTAGAATGTAAGGAATAGAGTGTAGACTGTGGGGTATAGAGTGTAGGGTATAGAGTGTAGAGTGTTGGGATTAGAGTGTAGGGTATAGAGTGTAGGGTGTAGAGTGTAGGGTATAGAGTGTAGAGTGTAGGGTATAGAGTATATGGTATAGAGTGTAGGGTATAGAGTGTAGGGTGTAGAGTGTAGGGTACAGAGTGTAGGGTATAGAGTGTAGGGTATAGAGTGTAGTGCATAAAGTGTAGAGTGTAGGGTATAGAGTGTAGGGTATAGAGTGAAGGGTATAGAGTGTAGAGTGTAGGGTATAGAGTGTAGGGTATAGAGTGTAGGGTATACAGTGTAGGGTATACAGTGTAGGGTATAGAGTGTAGGGTATAGAGTGTAGGGTATAGAGTGTAGGGTATAGAGTGTAGAGTGTAGGGTATAGAGTTTAGAGTGTAGGGTACAGAGTGTAGGGTATAGAGTGTAAGGTATAGAGTGTAGGGTGTAGAGTGTAGGGTATAGAGTGTAGGGTATAGAGTGTAGGGTATAGAGTGTACGGTATAGAGTGTAGGGTATAGAGTGTATGGTATAGAGTGTAGGGTATAGAGTGTAGGGTATAGAGTGTAGGGTATAGAGTGTATGGTATAGATTGTAGGGTATAGAGTGTAGGGTATAGAGTGTAGGGTATAGAGTGTAGAGTGTAGGGTATAGAGTGTAGAGTGTAGGGTATAGAGTGTAGAGTGTAGGGTATAGATTGTATGGTATAGAGTGTAGGGTATAGAGTGTAGGGTGTAGAGTGTTGGGTATAGAGTGTAGGGTATAGAGTGTAGGGTATAGAGTGTAGGGTATAGAGTGTAGGGTATAGAGTGTAGGGAATAGAGTGTAGAGTGTAAGGTATAGAGTGTAGAGTGTAGGGTATAGAGTGTAGTGTATAGAGTGTAGAGTGTAGGGATTAGAGTGTAGGGTATAGAGTGTAGGGTATAGAGTGTAGGGTATAGAGTGTAGGGTATAGAGTGTAGAGTGTAGGGTATAGAGTGTAGAGTGTAGGGTATAGAGTGTAGGGTATAGAGTGTAGGGTATAGAGTGTAGGGTAGAGTGTGTAGAGTGTAGGGTATAGAGTGTAGGGTATAGAGTGTAGGGTATAGAGTGTAGAGTGTAGGGATTAGAATGTAGGGTATAGAGTGTAGGGTGTAGAGTGTAGGGTATAGAGTGTAGAGTGTAGGGTATAGAGTGTATGGTATAGAGTGTAGGGTATAGAGTGTAGGGTGTAGAGTGTAGGGTACAGCGTGTAGGGTATAGAGTGTAGGGTATAGAGTGTAGGGAATAGAGTGTAGAGTGTAAGGTATAGAGTGTAGAGTGTAGGGTATAGAGTGTAGGGTATAGAGTGTAGAGTGAAGGGATTAGAGTGTAGGGTATAGAGTGTAGGGTGTAGAGTGTAGGGTATAGAGTGTAGAGTGTAGGGTATAGAGTGTATGGTATAGAGTGTAGGGTATAGAGTGTAGGGTGTAGAGTGTAGGGTATAGAGTGTATGGTATAGAGTGTAGGGTATAGAGTGTAGGGTGTAGAGTGTAGAGTATAGAGTGTAGGGAATAGAGTGTAGGGTATAGAGTGTAGGGTATAGAGTGTAGGGAATAGAGTGTAGAGTGTAAGGTATAGAGTGTAGAGTGTAGGGTATAGAGTGTAGGGAATAGAGTGTAGAGTGTTGGGATTAGAGTGTAGGGTATAGAGTGTAGGGTGTAGAGTGTAGGGTATAGAGTGTAGAGTGTAGGGTATAGAGTATATGGTATAGAGTGTAGGGTATAGAGTGTAGGGTGTAGAGTATAGGGTATAGAGTGTAGGGTATAGAGTGTAGGGAATAGAGTGTAGAGTGTAAGGTTTAGAGTGTAGAGTGTAGGGTATAGAGTGTAGGGTATAGACTGTAGGGTATAGAGTGTAGGGTATAGAGTGTAGGGTATAGATTGTAGAGTGTAGGCTATAGAGTGTAGGGTATAGAGTGTAGAGTGTAGGGTATAGAGTGTAGGGTATAGAGTGTAGGGTATAGAGTGTAGAGTGTAGGGTATAGTGTGTAGGATAGAGTGTAGGGTATAGAGTGTAGGGTATAGAGTGTATGGTATAGAGTGTAGGGTATAGAGTGTAGGGTATAGAGTGTAGAGTATAGAGTGTAGGGTATAGAGTGTAGAGTGTAGGGTATAGAGTGTAGAGTGTAGGGTATAGAGTGTAGGGTATAGAGTGTAGGGTAGAGAGTGTAGAGTGTAGGGTATAGAGTGTAGGGTATAGAGTGTAGGGTATAGAGTGTAGAGTGTAGGGATTAGAGTGTAGGGTATAGAGTGTAGGGTGTAGAGTGTAGGGTATAGAGTGTAGAGTGTAGGGTATAGAGTGTATGGTATAGAGTGTAGGGTATAGAGTTTAGGGTGTAGAGTGTAGGGTATAGAGTGTAGGGTATAGAGTGTAGGGTATAGAGTGTAGGGAATAGAGTGTAGAATGTAAGGAATAGAGTGTAGACTGTAGGGTATAGAGTGTAGGGTATAGAGTGTAGAGTGTTGGGATTAGAGTGTAGGGTATAGAGTGTAGGGTGTAGAGTGTAGGGTATAGAGTGTAGAGTGTAGGGTATAGAGTATATGGTATAGAGTGTAGGGTATAGAGTGTAGGGTGTAGAGTGTAGGGTACAGAGTGTAGGGTATAGAGTGTAGGGTATAGAGTGTAGTGCATAAAGTGTAGAGTGTAGGGTATAGAGTGTAGGGTATAGAGTGAAGGGTATAGAGTGTAGAGTGTAGGGTATAGAGTGTAGGGTATAGAGTGTAGGGTATACAGAGTAGGGTATAGAGTGTAGGGTATAGAGTGTAGGGTATAGAGTGTAGGGTATAGAGTGTAGGGTATAGAGTGTAGAGTGTAGGGTATAGAGTTTAGAGTGTAGGGTACAGAGTGTAGGGTATAGAGTGTAAGGTATAGAGTGTAGGGTGTAGAGTGTAGGGTATAGAGTGTAGGGTATAGAGTGTAGGGTATAGAGTGTACGGTATAGAGTGTAGGGTATAGAGTGTATGGTATAGAGTGTAGGGTATAGAGTGTAGGGTATAGAGTGTAGGGTATAGAGTGTATGGTATAGATTGTAGGGTATAGAGTGTAGGGTATAGAGTGTAGGGTATAGAGTGTAGAGTGTAGGGTATAGAGTGTAGAGTGTAGGGTATAGAGTGTAGAGTGTAGGGTATAGATTGTATGGTATAGAGTGTAGGGTATAGAGTGTAGGGTGTAGAGTGTTGGGTATAGAGTGTAGGGTATAGAGTGTAGGGTATAGAGTGTAGGGTATAGAGTGTAGGGAATAGAGTGTAGAGTGTAAGGTATAGAGTGTAGAGTGTAGGGTATAGAGTGTAGGGTATAGAGTGTAGGGTATAGAGTGTAGGGTAGAGTGTGTAGAGTGTAGGGTATAGAGTGTAGGGTATAGAGTGTAGGGTATAGAGTGTAGAGTGTAGGGATTAGAATGTAGGGTATAGAGTGTAGGGTGTAGAGTGTAGGGTATAGAGTGTAGAGTGTAGGGTATAGAGTGTATGGTATAGAGTGTAGGGTATAGAGTGTAGTGTGTAGAGTGTAGGGTACAGAGTGTAGGGTATAGAGTGTAGGGTATAGAGTGTAGGGAATAGAGTGTAGAGTGTAAGGTATAGAGTGTAGAGTGTAGGGTATAGAGTGTAGGGTATAGAGTGTAGAGTGAAGGGATTAGAGTGTAGGGTATAGAGTGTAGGGTGTAGAGTGTAGGGTATAGAGTGTAGAGTGTAGGGTATAGAGTGTATGGTATAGAGTGTAGGGTATAGAGTGTAGGGTGTAGAGTGTAGGGTATAGAGTGTATGGTATAGAGTGTAGGGTATAGAGTGTAGGGTGTAGAGTGTAGGGTATAGAGTGTAGGGTATAGAGTGTAGGGTATAGAGTGTAGGGTATAGAGTGTAGGGAATAGAGTGTAGAGTGTAAGGTATAGAGTGTAGAGTGTAGGGTATAGAGTGTAGGGAATAGAGTGTAGAGTGTTGGGATTAGAGTGTAGGGTATAGAGTGTAGGGTGTAGAGTGTAGGGTATAGAGTGTAGAGTGTAGGGTATAGAGTATATGGTATAGAGTGTAGGGTATAGAGTGTAGGGTGTAGAGTATAGGGTATAGAGTGTAGGGTATAGAGTGTAGGGAATAGAGTGTAGAGTGTAAGGTTTAGAGTGTAGAGTGTAGGGTATAGAGTGTAGGGTATAGACTGTAGGGTATAGAGTGTAGGGTATAGAGTGTAGGGTATAGATTGTAGAGTGTAGGCTATAGAGTGTAGGGTATAGAGTGTAGAGTGTAGGGTATAGAGTGTAGGGTATAGAGTGTAGGGTATAGAGTGTAGAGTGTAGGGTATAGTGTGTAGGATAGAGTGTAGGGTATAGAGTGTAGGGTATAGAGTGTATGGTATAGAGTGTAGGGTATAGAGTGTAGGGTATAGAGTGTAGAGTATAGAGTGTAGGGTATAGAGTGTAGAGTGTAGGGTATAGAGTGTAGAGTGTAGGGTATAGAGTGTAGGGTATAGAGTGTAGGGTAGAGAGTGTAGAGTGTAGGGTATAGAGTGTAGGGTATAGAGTGTAGGGTATAGAGTGTAGAGTGTAGGGATTAGAGTGTAGGGTATAGAGTGTAGGGTGTAGAGTGTAGGGTATAGAGTGTAGAGTGTAGGGTATAGAGTGTATGGTATAGAGTGTAGGGTATAGAGTTTAGGGTGTAGAGTGTAGGGTATAGAGTGTAGGGTATAGAGTGTAGGGTATAGAGTGTAGGGAATAGAGTGTAGAATGTAAGGAATAGAGTGTAGACTGTAGGGTATAGAGTGTAGGGTATAGAGTGTAGAGTGTTGGGATTAGAGTGTAGGGTATAGAGTGTAGGGTGTAGAGTGTAGGGTATAGAGTGTAGGGTATAGAGTATATGGTATAGAGTGTAGGGTACAGAGTGTAGGGTGTAGAGTGTAGGGTACAGAGTGTAGGGTATAGAGTGTAGGGTATAGAGTGTAATGCATAAAGTGTAGAGTGTAGGGTATAGAGTGTAGGGTATAGAGTGAAGGGTATAGAGTGTAGAGTGTAGGGTATAGAGTGTAGGGTATAGAGTGTAGGGTATACAGTGTAGGGTATAGAGTGTAGGGTATAGAGTGTAGGGTATAGAGTGTAGGGTATAGAGTGTAGGGTATAGAGTGTAGAGTGTAGGGTATAGAGTTTAGAGTGTAGGGTATAGAGTGTAGGGTATAGAGTGTAAGGTATAGAGTGTAGGGTGTAGAGTGTAGGGTATAGAGTGTAGGGTATAGAGTGTAGGGTATAGAGTGTACGGTATAGAGTGTAGGGTATAGAGTGTATGGTATAGAGTGTAGGGTATAGAGTGTAGGGTATAGAGTGTAGGGTATAGAGTGTATGGTATAGATTGTAGGGTATAGAGTGTAGGGTATAGAGTGTAGGGTATAGACTGTAGAGTGTAGGGTATAGAGTGTAGAGTGTAGGGTATAGAGTGTAGAGTGTAGGGTATAGATTGTATGGTATAGAGTGTAGGGTATAGAGTGTAGGGTGTAGAGTGTTGGGTATAGAGTGTAGGGTATAGAGTGTAGGGTATAGAGTGTAGGGTATAGAGTGTAGGGAATAGATTGTAGAGTGTAAGGTATAGAGTGTAGAGTGTAGGGTATAGAGTGTAGTGTATAGAGTGTAGAGTGTAGGGATTAGAGTGTAGGGTATAGAGTGTAGGGTATAGAGTGTAGGGTATAGAGTGTAGGGTATAGAGTGTAGAGTGTAGGGTATAGAGTGTAGAGTGTAGGGTATAGAGTGTAGGGTATAGAGTGTAGGGTATAGAGTGTAGGGTAGAGTGTGTAGAGTGTAGGGTATAGAGTGTAGGGTATAGAGTGTAGGGTATAGAGTGTAGAGTGTAGGGATTAGAATGTAGGGTATAGAGTGTAGGGTGTAGAGTGTAGGGTATAGAGTGTAGAGTGTAGGGTATAGAGTGTATGGTATAGAGTGTAGGGTATAGAGTGTAGGGTGTAGAGTGTAGGGTACAGAGTGTAGGGTATAGAGTGTAGGGTATAGAGTGTAGAGTGTAAGGTATAGAGTGTAGAGTGTAGGGTATAGAGTGTAGGGTATAGAGTGTAGAGTGAAGGGATTAGAGTGTAGGGTATAGAGTGTAGGGTGTAGAGTGTAGGGTATAGAGTGTAGAGTGTAGGGTATAGAGTGTATGGTATAGAGTGTAGGGTATAGAGTGTAGGGTGTAGAGTGTAGGGTATAGAGTGTAGGGTATAGAGTTTAGGGTATAGAGTGTAGGGTATAGAGTGTAGGGAATAGAGTGTAGAGTGTAAGGTATAGAGTGTAGAGTGTAGGGTATAGAGTGTAGGGTATAGACTGTAGGGTATAGAGTGTATGGTATAGAGTGTAGGGTATAGATTGTAGAGTGTAGGCTATAGAGTGTAGGTTATAGAGTGTAGAGTGTAGGGTATAGAGTGCAGGGTGTAGAGTGTAGGGTATAGAGTGTAGGGTATAGAGTGTAGAGTGTAGGGTATAGAGTGTATGCTATAGAGTGTATGGTGTAGAGTGTATGGTATAGAGTGTAGGGTATAGATTGTAGAGTGTATGGTATAGAGTGTAGGGTATAGAGTGTAGGGTATAGAGTGTATGTTATAGAGTGTAGGGTATAGAGTGTAGGGTAGTGAGTGTAGAGTGTAAGGTATAGAGTGTAGGGTATAGAGTGTAGAGTGTCGGGATTAGAGTGTAGGGTATAGAGTGTAGGATGTAGAGTGTAGGGTATAGAGTGTAGAGTGTAGGGTATAGAGTGTATGGTATAGAGTGTAGGGTATAGAGTGTAGGGTGTAGAGTGTAGGGTATAGAGTGTAGGGTATAGAGTGTAGGGTATAGAGTGTAGGGTATAGAGTGTAGGGTGTAGAGTGTAGGGTATAGAGTGTATGGTATAGAGTGTAGGGTATAGAATGTATGGTATAGAGTGTAGAGTGTAGGATATAGAGTGTAGGGTATAGAGTGTAGAGTGTAGGGTATAGAGTGCAGGGTATAGAGTGTAGGGTATAGAGTGTAGAGTGTAGGGATTAGAGTGTAGGGTATAAAGTGTAGGGTATAGAGTGTAGAGTGTAGGGTAGAGAGTGTAGGATATAGAGTGTAGAGTGTAGGGTATAGAGTGTAGGGTATAGAGTGTAGGGTATAGAGTGTAGGGTATAGAGTGTAGAGCGTAGGGTATAGAGTGTAGGGTATAGAGTGTAGGGTATAGAGTGTAGGGTATAGAGTGTAGGGTGTAGAGTGTAGGGTATAGAGTGTAGGGTATAGAGTGTAGGGTATAGAGTGTAGGGTGTAGAGTGTAGGGTATAGAGTGTATGGTATAGAGTGTAGGGTATAGAATGTATGGTATAGAGTGTAGAGTGTAGGATATAGAGTGTAGGGTATAGAGTGTAGAGTGTAGGGATTAGAGTGTAGGGTATAGAGTGTAGGGTATAGAGTGTAGAGTGTAGGGTAGAGAGTGTAGGATATAGAGTGTAGAGTGTAGGGTATAGAGTGTAGGGTATAGAGTGTAGGGTATAGAGTGTAGGGTATAGAGTGTAGAGTGTAGGGTATAGAGTGTATGATATAGAGTGTAGGGTATAGAGTGTAGGGTGTAGAGTGTAGGGTATAGAGTGTTGGGCATAGAGTGTAGGGTATAGAGTGTAGGGAATAGAGTGTAGAGTGTAAGGTATAGAGTGTAGAGTGTAGGGTATAGAGTGTAGGGTATAGAGTGTAGAGTGAAGGGATTAGAGTGTAGGGTATAGAGTGTAGGGTGTAGAGTGTAGGGTATAGAGTGTAGAGTGTAGGGTATAGAGTGTATGGTATAGAGTGTAGGGTATAGAGTGTAGGGTGTAGAGTGTAGGGTATAGAGTGTAGGGTATAGAGTTTAGGGTATAGAGTGTAGGGTATAGAGTGTAGGGAATAGAGTGTAGAGTGTAAGGTATAGAGTGTAGAGTGTAGGGTATAGAGTATAGGGTATAGACTGTAGGGTATAGAGTGTATGGTATAGAGTGTAGGGTATAGATTGTAGAGTGTAGGCTATAGAGTGTAGGTTATAGAGTGTAGAGTGTAGGGTATAGAGTGCAGGGTGTAGAGTGTAGGGTATAGAGTGTAGGGTATAGAGTGTAGAGTGTAGGGTATAGAGTGTATGCTATAGAGTGTATGGTGTAGAGTGTATGGTATAGAGTGTAGGGTATAGATTGTAGAGTGTATGGTATAGAGTGTAGGGTATAGAGTGTAGGGTATAGAGTGTATGTTATAGAGTGTAGGGTATAGAGTGTAGGGTAGCGAGTGTAGAGTGTAAGGTATAGAGTGTAGGGTATAGAGTGTAGAGTGTCGGGATTAGAGTGTAGGGTATAGAGTGTAGGATGTAGAGTGTAGGGTATAGAGTGTAGAGTGTAGGGTATAGAGTGTATGGTATAGAGTGTAGGGTATAGAGTGTAGGGTGTAGAGTGTAGGGTATAGAGTGTAGGGTATAGAGTGTAGGGTATAGAGTGTAGGGTATTGAGTGTAGGGTGAAGAGTGTAGGGTATAGAGTGTATGGTATAGAGTGTAGGGTATAGAATGTATGGTATAGAGTGTAGAGTGTAGGATATAGAGTGTAGGGTATAGAGTGTAGAGTGTAGGGTATAGAGTGTAGGGTATAGAGTGTAGGGTATAGAGTGTAGAGTGTAGGGATTAGAGTGTAGGGTATAAAGTGTAGGGTATAGAGTGTAGAGTGTAGGGTAGAGAGTGTAGGATATAGAGTGTAGAGTGTAGGGTATAGAGTGTAGGGTATAGAGTGTAGGGTATAGAGTGTAGGGTATAGAGTGTAGAGCGTAGGGTATAGAGTGTAGGGTATAGAGTGTAGGGTATAGAGTGTAGGGTATAGAGTGTAGGGTGTAGAGTGTAGGGTATAGAGTGTAGGGTATAGAGTGTAGGGTATAGAGTGTAGGGTGTAGAGTGTAGGGTATAGAGTGTATGGTATAGAGTGTAGGGTATAGAATGTATGGTATAGAGTGTAGAGTGTAGGATATAGAGTGTAGGGTATAGAGTGTAGAGTGTAGGGATTAGAGTGTAGGGTATAGAGTGTAGGGTATAGAGTGTAGAGTGTAGGGTAGAGAGTGTAGGATATAGAGTGTAGAGTGTAGGGTATAGAGTGTAGGGTATAGAGTGTAGGGTATAGAGTGTAGGGTATAGAGTGTAGAGTGTAGGGTATAGAGTGTATGATATAGAGTGTAGGGTATAGAGTGTAGGGTGTAGAGTGTAGGGTATAGAGTGTTGGGCATAGAGTGTAGGGTATAGAGTGTAGGGTATAGAGTGTAGAGTGTAGGGTATATAGTGTATGGTATAGAGTGTAGGGTATAGAGTGTAGGGTATAGAGTGTAGGGCAAAGAGTGTAGGGTATAGAGTGTAGGGTATAGAGTGTAGGGTATAGAGTGTAGGGTATAGAGTGTAGGGTGTATAGTGTAGAGTGTAGGGTATAGAGTGTAGGGTATAGAGTGTAGGGTATAGAGTGTAGGGTATAGAGTGCAGGGTATAGAGTGTAGAGTGTAGGGTATAGAGTGTAGAGTGTAGGGTATAGAGTGTAGGGTATAGAGTGTAGGGTATAGAGTGTAGGGTATAGAGTGTAGAGTGTAGGGTATAGAGTGTAGGGTATAGAGTGTAGGGAGTAGAGTGTAGGGTATAGAGTGTAGGGTTCAGAGTGTAGGGTATAGAGTGTAGGGTATAGAGTGTATGGTATAGAGTGTAGGGTATAGAGTGTAGGGTATAGAGTGTAGAGTGTAGGGTACAGAGTGTAGGGTATAGAGTGTAGGGTAGAGAGTGTAGAGTGTAGGGTATAGAGTGTAGGGTATAGAGTGTAGGGTATAGAGTGTAGGGTGTAGAGTGTAGGGTATAGAGTGTAGGGTATAGAGTGTAGTGTATAGAGTGTAGGGTATAGAGTGTAGGGAATAGAGTGTAGAGTGTAAGGTATAGAGTGTAGGGTATAGAGTGTACGGTATAGAGTGTAGGGTATAGAGTGTATGGTATAGAGTGTAGGGTATAGAGTGTAGAGTGTAGGGTATAGAGTGTAGGGATTAGAGTGTAGGGTATAGAGTGTAGGGTGTAGAGTGTAGGGTATAGAGTGTAGAGTGTAGGGTATAGAGTGTATGGTATAGAGTGTAGGGTATAGAGTGTAGGGTGTAGCGTGTAGGGTATAGAGTGTAGGGTATAGAGTGTAGGGAATAGAGTGTAGAGTGTAAGGTATAGAGTGTAGAGTGTAGGGTATAGAGTGTAGGGTATAGAGTGTAGAGTGTTGGGATTAGAGTGTAGGGTATAGAGTGTAGGGTGTAGAGTGTAGGATATAGAGTGTAGAGTGTAGGGTATAGAGTATATGGTATAGAGTGTAGGGTATAGAGTGTAGGGTGTAGAGTATAGGGTATAGAGTGTAGGGTATAGAGTGTAGGGAATAGAGTGTAGAGTGTAAGGTTTAGAGTGTAGAGTGTAGGGTATAGAGTGTAGGGTATAGACTGTAGGGTATAGAGTGTAGGGTATAGAGTGTAGGGTATAGATTGTAGAGTGTAGGCTATAGAGTGTAGGGTATAGAGTGTAGAGTGTAGGGTATAGAGTGTAGGGTATAGAGTGTAGGGTACAGAGTGTAGAGTGTAGGGTATAGTGTGTAGGATAGAGTGTAGGGTATAGAGTGTAGGGTATAGAGTGTATGGTATAGAGTGTAGGGTATAGAGTGTAGGGTATAGAGTGTAGGGTATAGAGTGTAGGGTATAGAGTGTAGAGTGTAGGGTATAGAGTGTAGAGTGTAGGGTATAGAGTGTAGGTTATAGAGTGTAGGGTAGAGAGTGTAGAGTGTAGGGTATAGAGTGTAGGGTATAGAGTGTAGGGTAGAGAGTGTAGAGTGTAGGGTATAGAGTGTAGGGTATAGAGTGTAGGGTATAGAGTGTAGAGTGTAGGGATTAGAGTGTAGGGTATAGAGTGTAGGGTGTAGAGTGTAGGGTATAGAGTGTAGAGTGTAGGGTATAGAGTGTATGGTATAGAGTGTAGGGTATAGAGTGTAGGGTGTAGAGTGTAGGGTATAGAGTGTAGGGTATAGAGTGTAGGGTATAGAGTGTAGGGAATAGAGTGTAGAGTGTAAGGTATAGAGTGTAGACTGTAGGGTATAGAGTGTAGGGTATAGAGTGTAGAGTGTTGGGATTAGAGTGTAGGGTATAGAGTGTAGGGTGTAGAGTGTAGGGTATAGAGTGTAGAGTGTAGGGTATAGAGTATATGGTATAGAGTGTAGGGTATAGAGTGTAGGGTGTAGAGTGTAGGGTAGAGAGTGTAGAGTGTAGGGTATAGAGTGTAGGGTATAGAGTGTAGGGTGTAGGGTATAGAGTGTAGGGTATAGAGTGTAGAGTGTTGGGATTAGAGTGTAGGGTATAGAGTGTAGGGTGTAGAGTGTAGGATATAGAGTGTAGAGTGTAGGGTATAGAGTATATGGTATAGAGTGTAGGGTATAGAGTGTAGGGTGTAGAGTATAGGGTATAGAGTGTAGGGTATAGAGTGTAGGGAATAGAGTGTAGAGTGTAAGGTTTAGAGTGTAGAGTGTAGGGTATAGAGTGTAGGGTATAGACTGTAGGGTATAGAGTGTAGGGTATAGAGTGTAGGGTATAGATTGTAGAGTGTAGGCTATAGAGTGTAGGGTATAGAGTGTAGAGTGTAGGGTATAGAGTGTAGGGTATAGAGTGTAGGGTACAGAGTGTAGAGTGTAGGGTATAGTGTGTAGGATAGAGTGTAGGGTATAGAGTGTAGGGTATAGAGTGTATGGTATAGAGTGTAGGGTATAGAGTGTAGGGTATAGAGTGTAGGGTATAGAGTGTAGGGTATAGAGTGTAGAGTGTAGGGTATAGAGTGTAGAGTGTAGGGTATAGAGTGTAGGTTATAGAGTGTAGGGTAGAGAGTGTAGAGTGTAGGGTATAGAGTGTAGGGTATAGAGTGTAGGGTAGAGAGTGTAGAGTGTAGGGTATAGAGTGTAGGGTATAGAGTGTAGGGTATAGAGTGTAGAGTGTAGGGATTAGAGTGTAGGGTATAGAGTGTAGGGTGTAGAGTGTAGGGTATAGAGTGTAGAGTGTAGGGTATAGAGTGTATGGTATAGAGTGTAGGGTATAGAGTGTAGGGTGTAGAGTGTAGGGTATAGAGTGTAGGGTATAGAGTGTAGGGTATAGAGTGTAGGGAATAGAGTGTAGAGTGTAAGGTATAGAGTGTAGACTGTAGGGTATAGAGTGTAGGGTATAGAGTGTAGAGTGTTGGGATTAGAGTGTAGGGTATAGAGTGTAGGGTGTAGAGTGTAGGGTATAGAGTGTAGAGTGTAGGGTATAGAGTATATGGTATAGAGTGTAGGGTATAGAGTGTAGGGTGTAGAGTGTAGGGTAGAGAGTGTAGAGTGTAGGGTATAGAGTGTAGGGTATAGAGTGTAGGGTATAGAGTGTAGAGTGTAGGGATTAGAGTGTAGGGTATAGAGTGTAGGGTGTAGAGTGTAGGGTATAGAGTGTAGAGTGTAGGGTATAGAGTGTATGGTATAGAGTGTAGGGTATAGAGTGTAGGGTGTAGAGTGTAGGGTATAGAGTGTAGGGTATAGAGTGTAGGGTATAGAGTGTAGGGAATAGAGTGTAGAGTGTAAGGTATAGAGTGTAGACTGTAGGGTATAGAGTGTAGGGTATAGAGTGTAGAGTGTTGGGATTAGAGTGTAGGGTATAGAGTGTAGGGTGTAGAGTGTAGGGTATAGAGTGTAGAGTGTAGGGTATAGAGTATATGGTATAGAGTGTAGGGTATAGAGTGTAGGGTGTAGAGTGTAGGGTACAGAGTGTAGGGTATAGAGTGTAGGGTATAGAGTGTATTGTATAAAGTGTAGAGTGTAGGGTATAGAGTGTAGGGTATAGAGTGTAGGGTATAGAGTGTAGAGTGTAGGGTATAGAGTGTAGGGTATAGAGTGTAGGGTATACAGTGTAGGGTATAGAGTGTAGGGTATAGAGTGTAGGGTATAGAGTGTAGGGTATAGAGTGTAGAGTGTAGGGTATAGAGTTTAGAGTGTAGGGTATAGAGTGTAGGGTATAGAGTGTAAGGTATAGAGTGTAGGGTGTAGAGTGTAGGGTATAGAGTGTAGGGTATAGAGTGTAGGGTATAGAGTGTACGGTATAGAGTGTAGGGTATAGAGTGTATGGTATAGAGTGTAGGGTATAGAGTGTAGGGTATAGAGTGTAGGGTATAGAGTGTATGGTATAGATTGTAGGGTATAGAGTGTAGGGTATAGAGTGTAGGGTATAGAGTGTAGAGTGTAGGGTATAGAGTGTAGAGTGTAGGGTATAGAGTGTAGAGTGTAGGGTATAGATTGTATGGTATAGAGTGTAGGGTATAGAGTGTAGGGTGTAGAGTGTTGGGTATAGAGTGTAGGGTATATAGTGTAGGGTATAGAGTGTAGGGTATAGAGTGTAGGGTATAGAGTGTAGGGAATAGAGTGTAGAGTGTAAGGTATAGAGTGTAGAGTGTAGGGTATAGAGTGTAGGGTATAGAGTGTAGAGTGTAGGGATTAGAGTGTAGGGTATAGAGTGTAGGGTATAGAGTGTAGAGTGTAGGGTATAGAGTGTAGAGTGTAGGGTATAGAGTGTAGGGTATAGAGTGTAGGGTATAGAGTGTAGGGTAGAGTGTGTAGAGTGTAGGGTATAGAGTGTAGGGTATAGAGTGTAGAGTGTAGGGATTAGAGTGTAGGGTATAGAGTGTAGGGTGTAGGGTATAGAGTGTAGAGTGTAGGGTATAGAGTGTATGGTATAGAGTGTAGGGTATAGAGTGTAGGGTGTAGAGTGTAGGGTATAGAGTGTAGGGTATAGAGTGTAGGGTATAGAGTGTAGGGAATAGAGTGTAGAGTGTAAGGTATAGAGTGTAGAGTGTAGGGTATAGAGTGTAGGGTATAGAGTGTAGAGTGAAGGGATTAGAGTGTAGGGTATAGAGTGTAGGGTGTAGAGTGTAGGGTATAGAGTGTAGAGTGTAGGGTATAGAGTGTATGGTATAGAGTGTAGGGTATAGAGTGTAGGGTGTAGAGTATAGGGTATAGAGTGTAGGGTATAGAGTGTAGGGTATAGAGTGTAGGGTATAGAGTGTAGGGAATAGAGTGTAGAGTGTAAGGTATAGAGTGTAGAGTGTAGGGTATAGAGTGTAGGGTATAGACTGTAGGGTATAGAGTGTATGGTATAGAGTGTAGGGTATAGATTGTAGAGTGTAGGCTATAGAGTGTAGGTTATAGAGTGTAGAGTGTAGGGTATAGAGTGTAGGGTATAGAGTGTAGGGTATAGAGTGTAGGGTATAGAGTGTAGAGTGTAGGGTATAGTGTGTAGGGTATAGAGTGCAGGGTGTAGAGTGTAGGGTATAGAGTGTAGGGTATAGAGTGTAGAGTGTAGGGTATAGAGTGTATGCTATAGAGTGTATGGTGTAGAGTGTATGGTATAGAGTGTAGGGTATAGATTGTAGAGTGTATGGTATAGAGTGTAGGGTATAGAGTGTAGGGTATAGAGTGTATGTTATAGAGTGTAGGGTATAGAGTGTAGGGTAGAGAGTGTAGAGTGTAAGGTATAGAGTGTAGGGTATAGAGTGTAGAGTGTCGGGATTAGAGTGTAGGGTATAGAGTGTAGGATGTAGAGTGTAGGGTATAGAGTGTAGAGTGTAGGGTATAGAGTGTATGGTATAGAGTGTAGGGTATAGAGTGTAGGGTGTAGAGTGTAGGGTATAGAGTGTAGGGTATAGAGTGTAGGGTGTAGAGTGTAGGGTATAGAGTGTATGGTATAGAGTGTAGGGTATAGAATGTATGGTATAGAGTGTAGAGTGTAGGATATAGAGTGTAGGGTATAGAGTGTAGAGTGTAGGGTATAGAGTGTAGGGTATAGAGTGTAGGGTATAGAGTGTAGAGTGTAGGGATTAGAGTGTAGGGTATAAAGTGTAGGGTATAGAGTGTAGAGTGTAGGGTAGAGAGTGTAGGATATAGAGTGTAGAGTGTAGGGTATAGAGTGTAGGGTATAGAGTGTAGGGTATAGAGTGTAGGGTATAGAGTGTAGAGCGTAGGGTATAGAGTGTAGGGTATAGAGTGTAGGGTATAGAGTGTAGGGTGTAGAGTGTAGGGTATAGAGTGTAGGGTATAGAGTGTAGGGTATGAAGTGTAGGGTGTAGAGTGTAGGGTATAGAGTGTATGGTATAGAGTGTAGGGTATAGAATGTATGGTATAGAGTGTAGAGTGTAGGATATAGAGTGTAGGGTATAGAGTGTAGGGTATAGAGTGTAGGGTATACAGTGTAGGGTATAGAGTGTAGGGTATAGAGTGTAGGGTATAGAGTGTAGGGTATAGAGTGTAGGGTATAGAGTGTAGAGTGTAGGGTATAGAGTTTAGAGTGTAGGGTATAGAGTGTAGGGTATAGAGTGTAAGGTATAGAGTGTAGGGTGTAGAGTGTAGGGTATAGAGTGTAGGGTATAGAGTGTAGGGTATAGAGTGTACGGTATAGAGTGTAGGGTATAGAGTGTATGGTATAGAGTGTAGGGTATAGAGTGTAGGGTATAGAGTGTAGGGTATAGAGTGTATGGTATAGATTGTAGGGTATAGAGTGTAGGGTATAGAGTGTAGGGTATAGAGTGTAGAGTGTAGGGTATAGAGTGTAGAGTGTAGGGTATAGAGTGTAGGGTATAGATTGTATGGTATAGAGTGTAGGGTATAGAGTGTAGGGTGTAGAGTGTTGGGTATAGAGTGTAGGGTATAGAGTGTAGGGTATAGAGTGTAGGGTATAGAGTGTAGGGTATAGAGTGTAGGGAATAGAGTGTAGAGTGTAAGGTATAGAGTGTAGAGTGTAGGGTATAAAGTGTAGGGTATAGAGTGTAGAGTGTAGGGATTAGAGTGTAGGGTATAGAGTGTAGGGTATAGAGTGTAGGGTATAGAGTGTAGGGTGTAGAGTGTAGGGTATAGAGTGTAGGGTATAGAGTGTAGGGTGTAGAGTGTAGGGTATAGAGTGTATGGTATAGAGTGTAGGGTATAGAATGTATGGTATAGAGTGTAGAGTGTAGGATATAGAGTGTAGGGTATAGAGTGTAGAGTGTAGGGTATAGAGTGTAGGGTATAGAGTGTAGGGTATAGAGTGTAGAGTGTAGGGATTAGAGTGTAGGGTATAAAGTGTAGGGTATAGAGTGTAGAGTGTAGGGTAGAGAGTGTAGGATATAGAGTGTAGAGTGTAGGGTATAGAGTGTAGGGTATAGAGTGTAGGGTATAGAGTGTAGGGTATAGAGTGTAGAGCGTAGGGTATAGAGTGTAGGGTATAGAGTGTAGGGTATAGAGTGTAGGGTGTAGAGTGTAGGGTATAGAGTGTAGGGTATAGAGTGTAGGGTATGAAGTGTAGGGTGTAGAGTGTAGGGTATAGAGTGTATGGTATAGAGTGTAGGGTATAGAATGTATGGTATAGAGTGTAGAGTGTAGGATATAGAGTGTAGGGTATAGAGTGTAGGGTATAGAGTGTAGGGTATACAGTGTAGGGTATAGAGTGTAGGGTATAGAGTGTAGGGTATAGAGTGTAGGGTATAGAGTGTAGGGTATAGAGTGTAGAGTGTAGGGTATAGAGTTTAGAGTGTAGGGTATAGAGTGTAGGGTATAGAGTGTAAGGTATAGAGTGTAGGGTGTAGAGTGTAGGGTATAGAGTGTAGGGTATAGAGTGTAGGGTATAGAGTGTACGGTATAGAGTGTAGGGTATAGAGTGTATGGTATAGAGTGTAGGGTATAGAGTGTAGGGTATAGAGTGTAGGGTATAGAGTGTATGGTATAGATTGTAGGGTATAGAGTGTAGGGTATAGAGTGTAGGGTATAGAGTGTAGAGTGTAGGGTATAGAGTGTAGAGTGTAGGGTATAGAGTGTAGAGTGTAGGGTATAGATTGTATGGTATAGAGTGTAGGGTATAGAGTGTAGGGTGTAGAGTGTTGGGTATAGAGTGTAGGGTATAGAGTGTAGGGTATAGAGTGTAGGGTATAGAGTGTAGGGTATAGAGTGTAGGGAATAGAGTGTAGAGTGTAAGGTATAGAGTGTAGAGTGTAGGGTATAAAGTGTAGGGTATAGAGTGTAGAGTGTAGGGATTAGAGTGTAGGGTATAGAGTGTAGGGTATAGAGTGTAGGGTATAGAGTGTAGAGTGTAGGGTATAGAGTGTAGAGTGTAGGGTATAGAGTGTAGGGTATAGAGTGTAGGGTATAGAGTGTAGGGTAGAGTGTGTAGAGTGTAGGGTATAGAGTGTAGGGTATAGAGTGTAGGGTATAGAGTGTAGAGTGTAGGGATTAGAGTGTAGGGTATAGAGTGTAGGGTGTAGGGTATAGAGTGTAGAGTGTAGGGTATAGAGTGTATGGTATAGAGTGTAGGGTATAGAGTGTAGGGTGTAGAGTGTAGGGTATAGAGTGTAGGGTATAGAGTGTAGGGTATAGAGTGTAGGGAATAGAGTGTAGAGTGTAAGGTATAGAGTGTAGAGTGTAGGGTATAGAATGTAGAGTGAAGGGATTAGAGTGTAGGGTATAGAGTGTAGGGTGTAGAGTGTAGGGTATTGAGTGTAGAGTGTAGGGTATAGAGTGTATGGTATAGAGTGTAGGGTATAGAGTGTAGGGTGTAGAGTGTAGGGTATAGAGTGTAGGGTATAGAGTGTAGGGTATAGAGTGTAGGGAATAGAGTGTAGAGTGTAAGGTATAGAGTGTAGAGTGTAGGGTATAGAGTGTAGGGTATAGACTGTAGGGTATAGATTGTAGAGTGTAGGCTATAGAGTGTAGGTTATAGAGTGTAGAGTGTAGGGTATAGAGTGTAGGGTATAGAGTATAGGGTATAGAGTGTAGAGTGTAGGGTATAGTGTGTAAGGTATAGAGTGCAGGGTGTAGAGTGTAGGGTATAGAGTGTAGGGTATAGAGTGTAGAGTGTAGGGTATAGAGTGTATGCTATAGAGTGTATGGTGTAGAGTGTATGGTATAGAGTGTAGGGTATAGATTGTAGAGTGTATGGTATAGAGTGTAGGGTATAGAGTGTAGGGTATAGAGTGTATGTTATAGAGTGTAGGGTATAGAGTGTAGGGTAGAGAGTGTAGAGTGTAAGGTATAGAGTGTAGGGTATAGAGTGTAGAGTGTCGGGATTAGAGTGTAGGGTATAGAGTGTAGGATGTAGAGTGTAGGGTATAGAGTGTAGAGTGTAGGGTATAGAGTGTATGGTATAGAGTGTAGGGTATAGAGTGTAGGGTGTAGAGTGTAGGGTATAGAGTGTAGGGTATAGAGTGTAGGGTATAGAGTGTAGGGTATAGAGTGTAGGGTGTAGAGTGTAGGGTATAGAGTGTAGGGTATAGAGTGTAGGGTATAGAATGTATGGTATAGAGTGTAGAGTGTAGGATATAGAGTGTAGGGTATAGAGTGTAGAGTGTAGGGTATAGAGTGTAGGGTATAGAGTGTAGGGTATAGAGTGTAGAGTGTAGGGATTAGAGTGTAGGGTATAGAGTGTAGGGTATAGAGTGTAGAGTGTAGGGTAGAGAGTGTAGGATATAGAGTGTAGAGTGTAGGGTATAGAGTGTAGGGTATAGAGTGTAGGGTATAGAGTGTAGGGTATAGAGTGTAGAGCGTAGGGTATAGAGTGTAGGGTATAGAGTGTAGGGTATAGAGTGTAGGGTGTAGAGTGTAGGGTATAGAGTGTAGGGTATAGAGTGTAGGGTGTAGAGTGTAGGGTATAGAGTGTATGGTATAGAGTGTAGGGTATAGTATGTATGGTATAGAGTGTAGAGTGTAGGATATAGAGTGTAGGGTATAGAGTGTAGAGTGTAGGGATTAGAGTGTAGGGTATAGAGTGTAGGGTATAGAGTGTAGAGTGTAGGGTAGAGAGTGTAGGATATAGAGTGTAGAGTGTAGGGTATAGAGTGTAGGGTATAGAGTGTAGGGTATAGAGTGTAGGGTATAGATTGTAGAGTGTATGGTATAGAGTGTATGGTATAGATTGTAGGGTATAGAGTGTAGGGTGAAGAGTGTAGGGTATAGAGTGTAGGGTATAGAGTGTAGGGTATAGAGTGTAGGGTATAGAGTGTAGGGTGTAGAGTGTAGGGTATAGAGTGTATGGTATAGAGTGTAGGGTATAGAATGTATGGTATAGAGTGTAGAGTGTAGGATATAGAGTGTAGGGTATAGAGTGTAGAGTGTAGGGTATTGAGTGTAGGGTATAGAGTGTAGGGTATAGAGTGTAGAGTGTAGGGATTAGAGTGTAGGGTATAGAGTGTAGGGTATAGAGTGTAGAGTGTAGAGTGTAGGGTATAGAGTGTAGGGTATAGAGTGTAGGGTAGAGTGTGTAGAGTGTAGGGTATAGAGTGTAGAGTGTAGGGTATAGAGTGTAGGGTATAGAGTGTAGGGTATAGAGTGTAGAGTGTAGGGTATAGAGTGTAGGGTATAGAGTGTAGGGTAGAGTGTGTAGAGTGTAGGGTATAGAGTGTAGGGTATAGAGTGTAGAGTGTAGGGATTAGAGTGTAGGGTATAGAGTGTAGGGTGTAGAGTGTAGGGTATAGAGTGTAGAGTGTAGGGTATAGAGTGTATGGTATAGAGTGTAGGGTGTAGAGTGTAGGGTATAGAGTGTAGGGTATAGAGTGTAGGGTATATAGTGTAGGGAATAGAGTGTAGAGTGTAAGATATAGAGTGTAGAGTGTAGGGTATAGAGTGTAGGGTATAGAGTGTAGAGTGAAGGGATTAGAGTGTAGGGTATAGAGTGTAGGGTGTAGAGTGTAGGGTATAGAGTGTAGAGTGTAGGGTATAGAGTGTATGTTATAGAGTGTAGGGTATAGAGTGTAGGGTGTAGAGTGTAGGGTATAGAGTGTAGGGTATAGAGTGTAGGGTATAGAGTGTAGGGTATAGAGTGTAGGGAATAGAGTGTAGGGTGTAGAGTGTTGGGTATAGAGTGTAGGGTATAGAGTGTAGGGTATAGAGTGTAGGGTATAGAGTGTAGGGTATAGAGTGTAGGGAATAGAGTGTAGAGTGTAAGGTATAGAGTGTAGAGTGTAGGGTATAAAGTGTAGGGTATAGAGTGTAGAGTGTAGGGATTAGAGTGTAGGGTATAGAGTGTAGGGTATAGAGTGTAGGGTATAGAGTGTAGGGTATAGAGTGTAGAGTGTAGGGTATAGAGTGTAGAGTGTAGGGTATAGAGTGTAGGGTATAGAGTGTAGGGTATAGAGTGTAGGGTAGAGTGTGTAGAGTGTAGGGTATAGAGTGTAGGGTATAGAGTGTAGGGTATAGAGTGTAGAGTGTAGGGATTAGAGTGTAGGGTATAGAGTGTAGGGTGTAGGGTATAGAGTGTAGGGTATAGAGTGTATGGTATAGAGTGTAGGGTATAGAGTGTAGGGTGTAGAGTGTAGGGTATAGAGTGTAGGGTATAGAGTGTAGGGTATAGAGTGTAGGGAATAGAGTGTAGAGTGTAAGGTATAGAGTGTAGAGTGTAGGGTATAGAATGTAGAGTGAAGGGATTAGAGTGTAGGGTATAGAGTGTAGGGTGTAGAGTGTAGGGTATTGAGTGTAGAGTGTAGGGTATAGAGTGTATGGTATAGAGTGTAGGGTATAGAGTGTAGGGTGTAGAGTGTAGGGTATAGAGTGTAGGGTATAGAGTGTAGGGTATAGAGTGTAGGGAATAGAGTGTAGAGTGTAAGGTATAGAGTGTAGAGTGTAGGGTATAGAGTGTAGGGTATAGACTGTAGGGTATAGATTGTAGAGTGTAGGCTATAGAGTGTAGGTTATAGAGTGTAGAGTGTAGGGTATAGAGTGTAGGGTATAGAGTGTAGGGTATAGAGTGTAGAGTGTAGGGTATAGTGTGTAAGGTATAGAGTGCAGGGTGTAGAGTGTAGGGTATAGAGTGTAGGGTATAGAGTGTAGAGTGTAGGGTATAGAGTGTATGCTATAGAGTGTATGGTGTAGAGTGTATGGTATAGAGTGTAGGGTATAGATTGTAGAGTGTATGGTATAGAGTGTAGGGTATAGAGTGTATGTTATAGAGTGTAGGGTATAGAGTGTAGGGTAGAGAGTGTAGAGTGTAAGGTATAGAGTGTAGGGTATAGAGTGTAGAGTGTCGGGATTAGAGTGTAGGGTATAGAGTGTAGGATGTAGAGTGTAGGGTATAGAGTGTAGAGTGTAGGGTATAGAGTGTATGGTATAGAGTGTAGGGTATAGAGTGTAGGGTGTAGAGTGTAGGGTATAGAGTGTAGGGTATAGAGTGTAGGGTATAGAATGTATGGTATAGAGTGTAGAGTGTAGGATATAGAGTGTAGGGTATAGAGTGTAGAGTGTAGGGTATAGAGTGTAGGGTATAGAGTGTAGGGTATAGAGTGTAGAGTGTAGGGATTAGAGTGTAGGGTATAGAGTGTAGGGTATAGAGTGTAGAGTGTAGGGTAGAGAGTGTAGGATATAGAGTGTAGAGTGTAGGGTATAGAGTGTAGGGTATAGAGTGTAGGGTATAGAGTGTAGGGTATAGAGTGTAGGGTATAGAGTGTAGAGTGTAGGGTATAGAGTGTATGCTATAGAGTGTATGGTGTAGAGTGTATGGTATAGAGTGTAGGGTATAGATTGTAGAGTGTATGGTATAGAGTGTAGGGTATAGAGTGTATGTTATAGAGTGTAGGGTATAGAGTGTAGAGTGTAGGATATAGAGTGTAGGGTATAGAGTGTAGGGTATAGAGTGTAGGGTATAGAGTGTAGAGTGTAGGGATTAGAGTGTAGGGTATAGAGTGTAGGGTATAGAGTGTAGAGTGTAGGGTAGAGAGTGTAGGATATAGAGTGTAGAGTGTAGGGTATAGAGTGTAGGGTATAGAGTGTAGGGTATAGAGTGTAGGGTATAGAGTGTAGAGCGTAGGGTATAGAGTGTAGGGTATAGAGTGTAGGGTATAGAGTGTAGGGTGTAGAGTGTAGGGTATAGAGTGTAGGGTATAGAGTGTAGGGTGTAGAGTGTAGGGTATAGAGTGTATGGTATAGAGTGTAGGGTATAGTATGTATGGTATAGAGTGTAGAGTGTAGGATATAGAGTGTAGGGTATAGAGTGTAGAGTGTAGGGATTAGAGTGTAGGGTATAGAGTGTAGGGTATAGAGTGTAGAGTGTAGGGTAGAGAGTGTAGGATATAGAGTGTAGAGTGTAGGGTATAGAGTGTAGGGTATAGAGTGTAGGGTATAGAGTGTAGGGTATAGATTGTAGAGTGTATGGTATAGAGTGTATGGTATAGATTGTAGGGTATAGAGTGTAGGGTGAAGAGTGTAGGGTATAGAGTGTAGGGTATAGAGTGTAGGGTATAGAGTGTAGGGTATAGAGTGTAGGGTGTAGAGTGTAGGGTATAGAGTGTATGGTATAGAGTGTAGGGTATAGAATGTATGGTATAGAGTGTAGAGTGTAGGATATAGAGTGTAGGGTATAGAGTGTAGAGTGTAGGGTATTGAGTGTAGGGTATAGAGTGTAGGGTATAGAGTGTAGAGTGTAGGGATTAGAGTGTAGGGTATAGAGTGTAGGGTATAGAGTGTAGAGTGTAGAGTGTAGGGTATAGAGTGTAGGGTATAGAGTGTAGGGTAGAGTGTGTAGAGTGTAGGGTATAGAGTGTAGAGTGTAGGGTATAGAGTGTAGGGTATAGAGTGTAGGGTATAGAGTGTAGAGTGTAGGGTATAGAGTGTAGGGTATAGAGTGTAGGGTAGAGTGTGTAGAGTGTAGGGTATAGAGTGTAGGGTATAGAGTGTAGAGTGTAGGGATTAGAGTGTAGGGTATAGAGTGTAGGGTGTAGAGTGTAGGGTATAGAGTGTAGAGTGTAGGGTATAGAGTGTATGGTATAGAGTGTAGGGTGTAGAGTGTAGGGTATAGAGTGTAGGGTATAGAGTGTAGGGTATATAGTGTAGGGAATAGAGTGTAGAGTGTAATATATAGAGTGTAGAGTGTAGGGTATAGAGTGTAGGGTATAGAGTGTAGAGTGAAGGGATTAGAGTGTAGGGTATAGAGTGTAGGGTGTAGAGTGTAGGGTATAGAGTGTAGAGTGTAGGGTATAGAGTGTATGGTATAGAGTGTAGGGTATAGAGTGTAGGGTGTAGAGTGTAGGGTATAGAGTGTAGGGTATAGAGTGTAGGGTATAGAGTGTAGGGTATAGAGTGTAGGGAATAGAGTGTAGGGTGTAGAGTGTTGGGTATAGAGTGTAGGGTATAGAGTGTAGGGTATAGAGTGTAGGGTATAGAGTGTAGGGTATAGAGTGTAGGGAATAGAGTGTAGAGTGTAAGGTATAGAATGTAGAGTGTAGGGTATAAAGTGTAGGGTATAGAGTGTAGAGTGTAGGGATTAGAGTGTAGGGTATAGAGTGTAGGGTATAGAGTGTAGGGTATAGAGTGTAGGGTATAGAGTGTAGAGTGTAGGGTATAGAGTGTAGAGTGTAGGGTATAGAGTGTAGGGTATAGAGTGTAGGGTATAGAGTGTAGGGTAGAGTGTGTAGAGTGTAGGGTATAGAGTGTAGGGTATAGAGTGTAGGGTATAGAGTGTAGAGTGTAGGGATTAGAGTGTAGGGTATAGAGTGTAGGGTGTAGGGTATAGAGTGTAGGGTATAGAGTGTATGGTATAGAGTGTAGGGTATAGAGTGTAGGGTGTAGAGTGTAGGGTATAGAGTGTAGGGTATAGAGTGTAGGGTATAGAGTGTAGGGAATAGAGTGTAGAGTGTAAGGTATAGAGTGTAGAGTGTAGGGTATAGAATGTAGAGTGAAGGGATTAGAGTGTAGGGTATAGAGTGTAGGGTGTAGAGTGTAGGGTATTGAGTGTAGAGTGTAGGGTATAGAGTGTATGGTATAGAGTGTAGGGTATAGAGTGTAGGGTGTAGAGTGTAGGGTATAGAGTGTAGGGTATAGAGTGTAGGGTATAGAGTGTAGGGAATAGAGTGTAGAGTGTAAGGTATAGAGTGTAGAGTGTAGGGTATAGAGTGTAGGGTATAGACTGTAGGGTATAGATTGTAGAGTGTAGGCTATAGAGTGTAGGTTATAGAGTGTAGAGTGTAGGGTATAGAGTGTAGGGTATAGAGTGTAGGGTATAGAGTGTAGAGTGTAGGGTATAGTGTGTAAGGTATAGAGTGCAGGGTGTAGAGTGTAGGGTATAGAGTGTAGGGTATAGAGTGTAGAGTGTAGGGTATAGAGTGTATGCTATAGAGTGTATGGTGTAGAGTGTATGGTATAGAGTGTAGGGTATAGATTGTAGAGTGTATGGTATAGAGTGTAGGGTATAGAGTGTATGTTATAGAGTGTAGGGTATAGAGTGTAGGGTAGAGAGTGTAGAGTGTAAGGTATAGAGTGTAGGGTATAGAGTGTAGAGTGTCGGGATTAGAGTGTAGGGTATAGAGTGTAGGATGTAGAGTGTAGGGTATAGAGTGTAGAGTGTAGGGTATAGAGTGTATGGTATAGAGTGTAGGGTATAGAGTGTAGGGTGTAGAGTGTAGGGTATAGAGTGTAGGGTATAGAGTGTAGGGTATAGAATGTATGGTATAGAGTGTAGAGTGTAGGATATAGAGTGTAGGGTATAGAGTGTAGAGTGTAGGGTATAGAGTGTAGGGTATAGAGTGTAGGGTATAGAGTGTAGAGTGTAGGGATTAGAGTGTAGGGTATAGAGTGTAGGGTATAGAGTGTAGAGTGTAGGGTAGAGAGTGTAGGATATAGAGTGTAGAGTGTAGGGTATAGAGTGTAGGGTATAGAGTGTAGGGTATAGAGTGTAGGGTATAGAGTGTAGAGCGTAGGGTATAGAGTGTAGGGTATAGAGTGTAGGGTATAGAGTGTAGGGTGTAGAGTGTAGGGTATAGAGTGTAGGGTATAGAGTGTAGGGTGTAGAGTGTAGGGTATAGAGTGTATGGTATAGAGTGTAGGGTATAGTATGTATGGTATAGAGTGTAGAGTGTAGGATATAGAGTGTAGGGTATAGAGTGTAGAGTGTAGGGATTAGAGTGTAGGGTATAGAGTGTAGGGTATAGAGTGTAGAGTGTAGGGTAGAGAGTGTAGGATATAGAGTGTAGAGTGTAGGGTATAGAGTGTAGGGTATAGAGTGTAGGGTATAGAGTGTAGGGTATAGATTGTAGAGTGTATGGTATAGAGTGTATGGTATAGATTGTAGGGTATAGAGTGTAGGGTGAAGAGTGTAGGGTATAGAGTGTAGGGTATAGAGTGTAGGGTATAGAGTGTAGGGTATAGAGTGTAGGGTGTAGAGTGTAGGGTATAGAGTGTATGGTATAGAGTGTAGGGTATAGAATGTATGGTATAGAGTGTAGAGTGTAGGATATAGAGTGTAGGGTATAGAGTGTAGAGTGTAGGGTATTGAGTGTAGGGTATAGAGTGTAGGGTATAGAGTGTAGAGTGTAGGGATTAGAGTGTAGGGTATAGAGTGTAGGGTATAGAGTGTAGAGTGTAGGGTAGAGAGTGTAGGGTATAGAGTGTAGGGTATAGAGTGTAGGGTATAGAGTGTAGGGTGTAGAGTGTAGGGTATAGAGTGTAGGGTATAGAGTGTAGAGTGTAGGGTATAGAGTGTAGGGTATACTTAGGCCAGTAAGTCTAACCTCTATTGTTGGTAAAATATTTGAAGGGTTTCTGAGGGATGTTATTCTGGATTATCTCAATGAGAATAACTGTTTAACTCCATATCAGCATGGGTTTATGAGAAATCGCTCCTGTCAAACCAATCTAATCAGTTTTTATGAAGAGGTAAGCTATAGACTGGACCACGGTGAGTCATTGGACGTGGTATATCTCGATTTTTCCAAAGCGTTTGATACCGTGCCGCACAAGAGGTTGGTACACAAAATGAGAATGCTTGGTCTGGGGGAAAATGTGTGTAAATGGGTTAGTAA
Organism: Ranitomeya imitator; assembly: GCF_032444005.1. Taxonomy (NCBI): domain Eukaryota; kingdom Metazoa; phylum Chordata; class Amphibia; order Anura; family Dendrobatidae; genus Ranitomeya; species Ranitomeya imitator. The sequence continues at coordinate 783,104 of NW_027194158.1, forward strand.
CTGGCTTAGTGATAGAAAGCAGAGGGTGGTTATAAATGGTATAGTCTCTAACTGGGTCGCTGTGACCAGTGGGGTACCGCAGGGGTCAGTATTGGGACCTGTTCTCTTCAACATATTCATTAATGATCTGGTAGAAGGTTTACACAGTAAAATATCGATATTTGCAGATGATACAAAACTATGTAAAGCAGTTAATACAAGAGAAGATAGTATTCTGCTACAGATGGATCTGGATAAGTTGGAAACTTGGGCTGAAAGGTGGCAGATGAGGTTTAACAATGATAAATGTAAGGTTATACACATGGGAAGAGGGAATCAATATCACCATTACACACTGAACGGGAAACCACTGGGTAAATCTGACAGGGAGAAGGACTTGGGGATCCTAGTTAATGATAAACTTACCTGGAGCAGCCAGTGCCAGGCAGCAGCTGCCAAGGCAAACAGGATCATGGGGTGCATTAAAAGAGGTCTGGATACACATGATGAGAGAATTATACTGCCTCTGTACAAATCCCTAGTTAGACCGCACATGGAGTACTGTGTCCAGTTTTGGGCACCGGTGCTCAGGAAGGATATAATGGAACTAGAGAGAGTACAAAGGAGGGCAACAAAATTAATAAAGGGGATGGGAGAACTACAATACCCAGATAGATTAGCGAAATTAGGATTATTTAGTCTAGAAAAAAGACGACTGAGGGGCGATCTAATAACCATGTATAAGTATATAAGGGGACGATACAAATATCTCGCTGAGGATCTGTTTATACCAAGGAAGGTGACGGGCACAAGGGGGCATTCTTTGCGTCTGGAGGAGAGAAGGTTTTTCCACCAACATAGAAGAGGATTCTTTACTGTTAGGGCAGTGAGAATCTGGAATTGCTTGCCTGAGGAGGTGGTGATGGCGAACTCAGTCGAGGGGTTCAAGAGAGGCCTGGATGTCTTCCTGGAGCAGAACAATATTGTATCATACAATTATTAGGTTCTGTAGAAGGACGTAGATCTGGGGATTTATTATGATGGAATATAGGCTGAACTGGATGGACAAATGTCTTTTTTCGGCCTTACTAACTATGTTACTATGTTACTATGTATAGAGTGTAGGTTATAGAGTGTAGGGTATAGAGTGTAGGGTATAGAGTGTAGAGTGTAGGGTATAGCGTGTAGAGTGTCGGGTATAGAGTGTAGGGTATAGAGTGTAGGGTATAGAGTGTAGGGTGTAGAGTGTTGGGTATAGAGTGTAGGGTATAGAGTGTACGGTATAGAGTGTAGGGTATAGAGTGTAGGGAATAGAGTGTAGAGTGTAAGGTATAGAATGTAGAGTGTAGGGTATAGAGTGTAGGGTATAGAGTGTAGAGTGTAGGGATTAGAGTGTAGGGTATAGAGTGTAGGGTATAGAGTGTAGGGTATAGAGTGTAGAGTGTAGGGTATAGAGTGTAGAGTGTAGGGTATAGAGTGTAGGGTATAGAGTGTAGGGTAGAGTGTGTAGAGTGTAGGGTATAGAGTGTAGGGTATAGAGTGTAGGGTATAGAGTGTAGAGTGTAGGGATTAGAGTGTAGGGTATAGAGTGTAGGGTGTAGAGTGTAGGGTATAGAGTGTAGAGTGTAGGGTATAGAGTGTATGGTATAGAGTGTAGGGTGTAGAGTGTAGGGTATAGAGTGTAGGGTATATAGTGTAGGGAATAGAGTGTAGAGTGTAAGATATAGAGTGTAGAGTGTAGGGTATAGAGTGTAGAGTGAAGGGATTAGAGTGTAGGGTATAGAGTGTAGGGTGTAGAGTGTAGGGTATAGAGTGTAGAGTGTAGGGTATAGAGTGTATGGTATAGAGTGTAGGGTATAGAGTGTAGGGTGTAGAGTGTAGGGTATAGAGTGTAGGGTATAGAGTGTAGGGTATAGAGTGTAGGGTATAGAGTGTAGGGAATAGAGTGTAGAGTGTAAGGTATAGAGTGTAGAGTGTAGGGTATAGAGTGTAGGGTATAGACTGTAGGGTATAGAGTGTGGGTATAGAGTGTAGGGTATAGATTGTAGAGTGTAGGCTATAGAGTGTAGGGTATAGAGTGTAGAGTGTAGGGTATAGAGTGTAGGGTATAGAGTGTAGGGTATAGAGTGTAGGGTATAGAGTGTAGAGTGTAGGGTATAGTGTGTAGGGTATAGAGTGCAGGGTGTAGAGTGTAGGGTATAGAGTGTACGGTATAGAGTGTAGAGTGTAGGGTATAGAGTGTAGGTTATAGAGTGTAGGGTATAGAGTGTAGGGTATAGAGTGTAGAGTGTAGGGTATAGCGTGTAGAGTGTCGGGTATAGAGTGTAGGGTATAGAGTGTAGGGTATAGAGTGTAGGGTGTAGAGTGTTGGGTATAGAGTGTAGGGTATAGAGTGTAGGGTATAGAGTGTAGGGTATAGAGTGTAGGGAATAGAGTGTAGAGTGTAAGGTATAGAATGTAGAGTGTAGGGTATAGAGTGTAGGGTATAGAGTGTAGAGTGTAGGGATTAGAGTGTAGGGTATAGAGTGTAGGGTATAGAGTGTAGGGTATAGAGTGTAGAGTGTAGGGTATAGAGTGTAGAGTGTAGGGTATAGAGTGTAGGGTATAGAGTGTAGGGTATAGAGTGTAGGGTAGAGTGTGTAGAGTGTAGGGTATAGAGTGTAGGGTATAGAGTGTAGGGTATAGAGTGTAGAGTGTAGGGATTAGAGTGTAGGGTATAGAGTGTAGGGTGTAGAGTGTAGGGTATAGAGTGTAGAGTGTAGGGTATAGAGTGTATGGTATAGAGTGTAGGGTGTAGAGTGTAGGGTATAGAGTGTAGTGTATAGAGTGTAGGGTATATAGTGTAGGGAATAGAGTGTAGAGTGTAAGATATAGAGTGTAGAGTGTAGGGTATAGAGTGTAGGGTATAGAGTGTAGAGTGAAGGGATTAGAGTGTAGGGTATAGAGTGTAGGGTGTAGAGTGTAGGGTATAGAGTGTAGAGTGTAGGGTATAGAGTGTATGGTATAGAGTGTAGGGTATAGAGTGTAGGGTGTAGAGTGTAGGGTATAGAGTGTAGGGTATAGAGTGTAGGGTACAGAGTGTAGGGTATAGAGTGTAGGGAATAGAGTGTAGAGTGTAAGGTATAGAGTGTAGAGTGTAGGGTATAGAGTGTAGGGTATAGACTGTAGGGTATAGAGTGTGGGTATAGAGTGTAGGGTATAGATTGTAGAGTGTAGGCTATAGAGTGTAGGGTATAGAGTGTAGAGTGTAGGGTATAGAGTGTAGGGTATAGAGTGTAGGGTATAGAGTGTAGGGTATAGAGTGTAGAGTGTAGGGTATAGTGTGTAGGGTATAGAGTGCAGGGTGTAGAGTGTAGGGTATAGAGTGTACGGTATAGAGTGTAGAGTGTAGGGTATAGAGTGTATGCTATAGAGTGTATGGTGTAGAGTGTATGGTATAGAGTGTAGGGTATAGATTGTAGAGTGTATGGTATAGAGTGTAGGGTATAGAGTGTAGGGTATAGAGTGTATGTTATAGAGTGTAGGGTATAGAGTGTAGGGTAGAGAGTGTAGAGTGTAGGGTATAGAGTGTAGGGTATAGAGTGTAGGGTATAGAGTGTAGAGTGTCGGGATTAGAGTGTAGGGTATAGAGTGTAGGATGTAGAGTGTAGGGTATAGAGTGTAGGGTATAGAGTGTATGGTATAGAGTGTGGGGTATAGAGTGTAGGGTGTAGAGTGTAGGGTATAGAGTGTAGGGTATAGAGTGTAGGGTATAGAGTGTAGGGTATAGAGTGTAGGGTGTAGAGTGTAGGGTATAGAGTGTATGGTATAGAGTGTAGGGTATAGAATGTATGGTATAGAGTGTAGAGTGTAGGATATAGAGTGTAGGGTATAGAGTGTAGAGTGTAGGGTATAGAGTGTAGGGTATAGAGTGTAGGGTATAGAGTGTAGAGTGTAGGGATTAGAGTGTAGGGTATAGAGTGTAGGGTATAGAGTGTAGAGTGTAGGGTAGAGAGTGTAGGATATAGAGTGTAGAGTGTAGGGTATAGAGTGTAGGGTATAGAGTGTATGGTATAGAGTGTAGGGTATAGAGTGTAGTGTGTAGGGTATAGAGTGTAGGGTATAGAGTGTAGGGTATAGAGTGTAGAGTGTAGGGTATAGAGTGTAGGGTATAGAGTGTAGGGCATAGAGTGTGGGGCATAGAGTGTAGGGTATAGAGTGTAGGGTGTAGTGTAGGGTATAGAGTGTAGGGTATAGAGTGTAGAGTGTAGGGTATAGAGTGTAGGGTATAGAGTGTAGGGTATAGAGTGTAGGGTATAGAGTGTAGGGTATAGAGTGTAGAGTGTAGGGTATAGCGTGTAGAGTGTCGGGTATAGAGTGTAGGGTATAGAGTGTAGGGTATAGAGTGTAGGGTATAGAGTGTAGAGTGTAGGGTATAGAGTGTAGAGTGTAGGGTATAGGGTGTATGGTATAGAGTGTAGGGTATAGAGTGTAGGGTGTAGAGTGTTGGGTATAGAGTGTAGGGTATAGAGTGTAGGGTAGAGAGTGTAGGGTATAGAGTGTAGGGAATAGAGTGTAGAGTGTAAGGTATAGAGTGTAGAGTGTAGGGTATAGAGTGTAGGGTATAGAGTGTAGAGTGTAGGGATTAGAGTGTAGGGTATAGAGTGGAGGGTATAGAGTGTAGGGTATAGAGTGTAGGGCATAGAGTGTAGGGTATAGAGTGTAGGGTATAGAGTGTAGAGTGTAGGGTATAGAGTGTAGAGTGTAGGGTATAGAGTGTAGGGTATAGAGTGTAGGGTATAGAGTGTAGGGCATAGAGTGTAGGGTATAGAGTGTAGGGTATAGAGTGTAGAGTGTAGGGTATAGAGTGTAGGGTATAGAGTGTAGGGTATAGAGTGTAGAGTGTAGGGTATAGAGTGTAGGGTATAGAGTGTAGGGTATAGAGTGTAGGGTATAGAGTGTAGGGCATAGAGTGTATGGTATAGAGTGTAGGGTATAGAGTGTAGGGTATAGAGTGTATGTTATAGAGTGTAGGGTATAGAGTGTAGGGTAGAGAGTGTAGAGTGTAAGGTATAGAGTGTAGGGTATAGAGTGTAGAGTGTCGGGATTAGAGTGTAGGGTATAGAGTGTAGGATGTAGAGTGTAGGGTATAGAGTGTAGAGTGTAGGGTATAGAGTGTATGGTATAGAGTGTAGGGTATAGAGTGTAGGGTGTAGAGTGTAGGGTAGAGAGTGTAGAGTGTAAGGTATAGAGTGTAGGGTATAGAGTGTAGAGTGTCGGGATTAGAGTGTAGGGTATAGAGTGTAGGATGTAGAGTGTAGGGTATAGAGTGTAGAGTGTAGGGTATAGAGTGTATGGTATAGAGTGTAGGGTATAGAGTGTAGGGTGTAGAGTGTAGGGTATAGAGTGTAGGGTATAGAGTGTAGGGTATAGAGTGTAGGGTATAGAGTGTAGGGTGTAGAGTGTAGGGTATAGAGTGTAGGGTATAGAGTGTAGGGTATAGAATGTATGGTATAGAGTGTAGAGTGTAGGATATAGAGTGTAGGGTATAGAGTGTAGAGTGTAGGGTATAGAGTGTAGGGTATAGAGTGTAGGGTATAGAGTGTAGAGTGTAGGGATTAGAGTGTAGGGTATAGAGTGTAGGGTATAGAGTGTAGAGTGTAGGGTAGAGAGTGTAGGATATAGAGTGTAGAGTGTAGGGTATAGAGTGTAGGGTATAGAGTGTAGGGTATAGAGTGTAGGGTATAGAGTGTAGAGCGTAGGGTATAGAGTGTAGGGTATAGAGTGTAGGGTATAGAGTGTAGGGTGTAGAGTGTAGGGTATAGAGTGTAGGGTATAGAGTGTAGGGTGTAGAGTGTAGGGTATAGAGTGTATGGTATAGAGTGTAGGGTATAGTATGTATGGTATAGAGTGTAGAGTGTAGGATATAGAGTGTAGGGTATAGAGTGTAGAGTGTAGGGATTAGAGTGTAGGGTATAGAGTGTAGGGTATAGAGTGTAGAGTGTAGGGTAGAGAGTGTAGGATATAGAGTGTAGAGTGTAGGGTATAGAGTGTAGGGTATAGAGTGTAGGGTATAGAGTGTAGGGTATAGATTGTAGAGTGTATGGTATAGAGTGTATGGTATAGATTGTAGGGTATAGAGTGTAGGGTGAAGAGTGTAGGGTATAGAGTGTATGGTATAGATTGTAGGGTATAGAGTGTAGGGTATAGAGTGTAGGGTATAGAGTGTAGAGTGTAGGGTAGAGAGTGTAGGGTATAGAGTGTAGGGTATAGAGTGTAGGGTATAGAGTGTAGGGTGTAGAGTGTAGGGTATAGAGTGTAGGGTATAGAGTGTAGAGTGTAGGGTATAGAGTGTAGGGTATAGAGTGTAGGTTATAGAGTGTAGGGTATAGAGTGTAGGGTATAGAGTGTAGAGTGTAGGGTATAGCGTGTAGAGTGTCGGGTATAGAGTGTAGGGTATAGAGTGTAGGGTATAGAGTGTAGGGTGTAGAGTGTTGGGTATAGAGTGTAGGGTATAGAGTGTAGGGTATAGAGTGTAGGGTATAGAGTGTAGGGAATAGAGTGTAGAGTGTAAGGTATAGAATGTAGAGTGTAGGGTATAGAGTGTAGGGTATAGAGTGTAGAGTGTAGGGATTAGAGTGTAGGGTATAGAGTGTAGGGTATAGAGTGTAGGGTATAGAGTGTAGAGTGTAGGGTATAGAGTGTAGAGTGTAGGGTATAGAGTGTAGGGTATAGAGTGTAGGGTAGAGTGTGTAGAGTGTAGGGTATAGAGTGTAGGGTATAGAGTGTAGAGTGTAGGGATTAGAGTGTAGGGTATAGAGTGTAGGGTGTAGAGTGTAGGGTATAGAGTGTAGAGTGTAGGGTATAGAGTGTATGGTATAGAGTGTAGGGTGTAGAGTGTAGGGTATAGAGTGTAGGGTATAGAGTGTAGGGTATATAGTGTAGGGAATAGAGTGTAGAGTGTAAGATATAGAGTGTAGAGTGTAGGGTATAGAGTGTAGGGTATAGAGTGTAGAGTGAAGGGATTAGAGTGTAGGGTATAGAGTGTAGGGTGTAGAGTGTAGGGTATAGAGTGTAGAGTGTAGGGTATAGAGTGTATGGTATAGAGTGTAGGGTATAGAGTGTAGGGTGTAGAGTGTAGGGTATAGAGTGTAGGGTATAGAGTGTAGGGTATAGAGTGTAGGGTATAGAGTGTAGGGAATAGAGTGTAGGGTGTAGAGTGTTGGGTATAGAGTGTAGGGTATAGAGTGTAGGGTATAGAGTGTAGGGTATAGAGTGTAGGGTATAGAGTGTAGGGAATAGAGTGTAGAGTGTAAGGTATAGAGTGTAGAGTGTAGGGTATAAAGTGTAGGGTATAGAGTGTAGAGTGTAGGGATTAGAGTGTAGGGTATAGAGTGTAGGGTATAGAGTGTAGGGTATAGAGTGTAGGGTATAGAGTGTAGAGTGTAGGGTATAGAGTGTAGAGTGTAGGGTATAGAGTGTAGGGTATAGAGTGTAGGGTATAGAGTGTAGGGTAGAGTGTGTAGAGTGTAGGGTATAGAGTGTAGGGTATAGAGTGTAGGGTATAGAGTGTAGAGTGTAGGGATTAGAGTGTAGGGTATAGAGTGTAGGGTGTAGGGTATAGAGTGTAGGGTATAGAGTGTATGGTATAGAGTGTAGGGTATAGAGTGTAGGGTGTAGAGTGTAGGGTATAGAGTGTAGGGTATAGAGTGTAGGGTATAGAGTGTAGGGAATAGAGTGTAGAGTGTAAGGTATAGAGTGTAGAGTGTAGGGTATAGAATGTAGAGTGAAGGGATTAGAGTGTAGGGTATAGAGTGTAGGGTGTAGAGTGTAGGGTATTGAGTGTAGAGTGTAGGGTATAGAGTGTATGGTATAGAGTGTAGGGTATAGAGTGTAGGGTGTAGAGTGTAGGGTATAGAGTGTAGGGTATAGAGTGTAGGGTATAGAGTGTAGGGAATAGAGTGTAGAGTGTAAGGTATAGAGTGTAGAGTGTAGGGTATAGAGTGTAGGGTATAGACTGTAGGGTATAGATTGTAGAGTGTAGGCTATAGAGTGTAGGTTATAGAGTGTAGAGTGTAGGGTATAGAGTGTAGGGTATAGAGTGTAGGGTATAGAGTGTAGAGTGTAGGGTATAGTGTGTAAGGTATAGAGTGCAGGGTGTAGAGTGTAGGGTATAGAGTGTAGGGTATAGAGTGTAGAGTGTAGGGTATAGAGTGTATGCTATAGAGTGTATGGTGTAGAGTGTATGGTATAGAGTGTAGGGTATAGATTGTAGAGTGTATGGTATAGAGTGTAGGGTATAGAGTGTATGTTATAGAGTGTAGGGTATAGAGTGTAGGGTAGAGAGTGTAGAGTGTAAGGTATAGAGTGTAGGGTATAGAGTGTAGAGTGTCGGGATTAGAGTGTAGGGTATAGAGTGTAGGATGTAGAGTGTAGGGTATAGAGTGTAGAGTGTAGGGTATAGAGTGTATGGTATAGAGTGTAGGGTATAGAGTGTAGGGTGTAGAGTGTAGGGTATAGAGTGTAGGGTATAGAGTGTAGGGTATAGAATGTATGGTATAGAGTGTAGAGTGTAGGATATAGAGTGTAGGGTATAGAGTGTAGAGTGTAGGGTATAGAGTGTAGGGTATAGAGTGTAGGGTATAGAGTGTAGAGTGTAGGGATTAGAGTGTAGGGTATAGAGTGTAGGGTATAGAGTGTAGAGTGTAGGGTAGAGAGTGTAGGATATAGAGTGTAGAGTGTAGGGTATAGAGTGTAGGGTATAGAGTGTAGGGTATAGAGTGTAGGGTATAGAGTGTAGAGCGTAGGGTATAGAGTGTAGGGTATAGAGTGTAGGGTATAGAGTGTAGGGTGTAGAGTGTAGGGTATAGAGTGTAGGGTATAGAGTGTAGGGTGTAGAGTGTAGGGTATAGAGTGTATGGTATAGAGTGTAGGGTATAGTATGTATGGTATAGAGTGTAGAGTGTAGGATATAGAGTGTAGGGTATAGAGTGTAGAGTGTAGGGATTAGAGTGTAGGGTATAGAGTGTAGGGTATAGAGTGTAGAGTGTAGGGTAGAGAGTGTAGGATATAGAGTGTAGAGTGTAGGGTATAGAGTGTAGGGTATAGAGTGTAGGGTATAGAGTGTAGGGTATAGATTGTAGAGTGTATGGTATAGAGTGTATGGTATAGATTGTAGGGTATAGAGTGTAGGGTGAAGAGTGTAGGGTATAGAGTGTAGGGTATAGAGTGTAGGGTATAGAGTGTAGGGTATAGAGTGTAGGGTGTAGAGTGTAGGGTATAGAGTGTATGGTATAGAGTGTAGGGTATAGAATGTATGGTATAGAGTGTAGAGTGTAGGATATAGAGTGTAGGGTATAGAGTGTAGAGTGTAGGGTATTGAGTGTAGGGTATAGAGTGTAGGGTATAGAGTGTAGAGTGTAGGGATTAGAGTGTAGGGTATAGAGTGTAGGGTATAGAGTGTAGAGTGTAGGGTAGAGAGTGTAGGGTATAGAGTGTAGGGTATAGAGTGTAGGGTATAGAGTGTAGGGTGTAGAGTGTAGGGTATAGAGTGTAGGGTATAGAGTGTAGAGTGTAGGGTATAGAGTGTAGGGTATACTTAGGCCAGTAAGTCTAACCTCTATTGTTGGTAAAATATTTGAAGGGTTTCTGAGGGATGTTATTCTGGATTATCTCAATGAGAATAACTGTTTAACTCCATATCAGCATGGGTTTATGAGAAATCGCTCCTGTCAAACCAATCTAATCAGTTTTTATGAAGAGGTAAGCTATAGACTGGACCACGGTGAGTCATTGGACGTGGTATATCTCGATTTTTCCAAAGCGTTTGATACCGTGCCGCACAAGAGGTTGGTACACAAAATGAGAATGCTTGGTCTGGGGGAAAATGTGTGTAAATGGGTTAGTAACTGGCTTAGTGATAGAAAGCAGAGGGTGGTTATAAATGGTATAGTCTCTAACTGGGTCGCTGTGACCAGTGGGGTACCGCAGGGGTCAGTATTGGGACCTGTTCTCTTCAACATATTCATTAATGATCTGGTAGAAGGTTTACACAGTAAAATATCGATATTTGCAGATGATACAAAACTATGTAAAGCAGTTAATACAAGAGAAGATAGTATTCTGCTACAGATGGATCTGGATAAGTTGGAAACTTGGGCTGAAAGGTGGCAGATGAGGTTTAACAATGATAAATGTAAGGTTATACACATGGGAAGAGGGAATCAATATCACCATTACACACTGAACGGGAAACCACTGGGTAAATCTGACAGGGAGAAGGACTTGGGGATCCTAGTTAATGATAAACTTACCTGGAGCAGCCAGTGCCAGGCAGCAGCTGCCAAGGCAAACAGGATCATGGGGTGCATTAAAAGAGGTCTGGATACACATGATGAGAGAATTATACTGCCTCTGTACAAATCCCTAGTTAGACCGCACATGGAGTACTGTGTCCAGTTTTGGGCACCGGTGCTCAGGAAGGATATAATGGAACTAGAGAGAGTACAAAGGAGGGCAACAAAATTAATAAAGGGGATGGGAGAACTACAATACCCAGATAGATTAGCGAAATTAGGATTATTTAGTCTAGAAAAAAGACGACTGAGGGGCGATCTAATAACCATGTATAAGTATATAAGGGGACGATACAAATATCTCGCTGAGGATCTGTTTATACCAAGGAAGGTGACGGGCACAAGGGGGCATTCTTTGCGTCTGGAGGAGAGAAGGTTTTTCCACCAACATAGAAGAGGATTCTTTACTGTTAGGGCAGTGAGAATCTGGAATTGCTTGCCTGAGGAGGTGGTGATGGCGAACTCAGTCGAGGGGTTCAAGAGAGGCCTGGATGTCTTCCTGGAGCAGAACAATATTGTATCATACAATTATTAGGTTCTGTAGAAGGACGTAGATCTGGGGATTTATTATGATGGAATATAGGCTGAACTGGATGGACAAATGTCTTTTTTCGGCCTTACTAACTATGTTACTATGTTACTATGTATAGAGTGTAGGTTATAGAGTGTAGGGTATAGAGTGTAGGGTATAGAGTGTAGAGTGTAGGGTATAGCGTGTAGAGTGTCGGGTATAGAGTGTAGGGTATAGAGTGTAGGGTATAGAGTGTAGGGTGTAGAGTGTTGGGTATAGAGTGTAGGGTATAGAGTGTACGGTATAGAGTGTAGGGTATAGAGTGTAGGGAATAGAGTGTAGAGTGTAAGGTATAGAATGTAGAGTGTAGGGTATAGAGTGTAGGGTATAGAGTGTAGAGTGTAGGGATTAGAGTGTAGGGTATAGAGTGTAGGGTATAGAGTGTAGGGTATAGAGTGTAGAGTGTAGGGTATAGAGTGTAGAGTGTAGGGTATAGAGTGTAGGGTATAGAGTGTAGGGTAGAGTGTGTAGAGTGTAGGGTATAGAGTGTAGGGTATAGAGTGTAGGGTATAGAGTGTAGAGTGTAGGGATTAGAGTGTAGGGTATAGAGTGTAGGGTGTAGAGTGTAGGGTATAGAGTGTAGAGTGTAGGGTATAGAGTGTATGGTATAGAGTGTAGGGTGTAGAGTGTAGGGTATAGAGTGTAGGGTATATAGTGTAGGGAATAGAGTGTAGAGTGTAAGATATAGAGTGTAGAGTGTAGGGTATAGAGTGTAGAGTGAAGGGATTAGAGTGTAGGGTATAGAGTGTAGGGTGTAGAGTGTAGGGTATAGAGTGTAGAGTGTAGGGTATAGAGTGTATGGTATAGAGTGTAGGGTATAGAGTGTAGGGTGTAGAGTGTAGGGTATAGAGTGTAGGGTATAGAGTGTAGGGTATAGAGTGTAGGGTATAGAGTGTAGGGAATAGAGTGTAGAGTGTAAGGTATAGAGTGTAGAGTGTAGGGTATAGAGTGTAGGGTATAGACTGTAGGGTATAGAGTGTGGGTATAGAGTGTAGGGTATAGATTGTAGAGTGTAGGCTATAGAGTGTAGGGTATAGAGTGTAGAGTGTAGGGTATAGAGTGTAGGGTATAGAGTGTAGGGTATAGAGTGTAGGGTATAGAGTGTAGAGTGTAGGGTATAGTGTGTAGGGTATAGAGTGCAGGGTGTAGAGTGTAGGGTATAGAGTGTACGGTATAGAGTGTAGAGTGTAGGGTATAGAGTGTAGGTTATAGAGTGTAGGGTATAGAGTGTAGGGTATAGAGTGTAGAGTGTAGGGTATAGCGTGTAGAGTGTCGGGTATAGAGTGTAGGGTATAGAGTGTAGGGTATAGAGTGTAGGGTGTAGAGTGTTGGGTATAGAGTGTAGGGTATAGAGTGTAGGGTATAGAGTGTAGGGTATAGAGTGTAGGGAATAGAGTGTAGAGTGTAAGGTATAGAATGTAGAGTGTAGGGTATAGAGTGTAGGGTATAGAGTGTAGAGTGTAGGGATTAGAGTGTAGGGTATAGAGTGTAGGGTATAGAGTGTAGGGTATAGAGTGTAGAGTGTAGGGTATAGAGTGTAGAGTGTAGGGTATAGAGTGTAGGGTATAGAGTGTAGGGTATAGAGTGTAGGGTAGAGTGTGTAGAGTGTAGGGTATAGAGTGTAGGGTATAGAGTGTAGGGTATAGAGTGTAGAGTGTAGGGATTAGAGTGTAGGGTATAGAGTGTAGGGTGTAGAGTGTAGGGTATAGAGTGTAGAGTGTAGGGTATAGAGTGTATGGTATAGAGTGTAGGGTGTAGAGTGTAGGGTATAGAGTGTAGTGTATAGAGTGTAGGGTATATAGTGTAGGGAATAGAGTGTAGAGTGTAAGATATAGAGTGTAGAGTGTAGGGTATAGAGTGTAGGGTATAGAGTGTAGAGTGAAGGGATTAGAGTGTAGGGTATAGAGTGTAGGGTGTAGAGTGTAGGGTATAGAGTGTAGAGTGTAGGGTATAGAGTGTATGGTATAGAGTGTAGGGTATAGAGTGTAGGGTGTAGAGTGTAGGGTATAGAGTGTAGGGTATAGAGTGTAGGGTACAGAGTGTAGGGTATAGAGTGTAGGGAATAGAGTGTAGAGTGTAAGGTATAGAGTGTAGAGTGTAGGGTATAGAGTGTAGGGTATAGACTGTAGGGTATAGAGTGTGGGTATAGAGTGTAGGGTATAGATTGTAGAGTGTAGGCTATAGAGTGTAGGGTATAGAGTGTAGAGTGTAGGGTATAGAGTGTAGGGTATAGAGTGTAGGGTATAGAGTGTAGGGTATAGAGTGTAGAGTGTAGGGTATAGTGTGTAGGGTATAGAGTGCAGGGTGTAGAGTGTAGGGTATAGAGTGTACGGTATAGAGTGTAGAGTGTAGGGTATAGAGTGTATGCTATAGAGTGTATGGTGTAGAGTGTATGGTATAGAGTGTAGGGTATAGATTGTAGAGTGTATGGTATAGAGTGTAGGGTATAGAGTGTAGGGTATAGAGTGTATGTTATAGAGTGTAGGGTATAGAGTGTAGGGTAGAGAGTGTAGAGTGTAGGGTATAGAGTGTAGGGTATAGAGTGTAGGGTATAGAGTGTAGAGTGTCGGGATTAGAGTGTAGGGTATAGAGTGTAGGATGTAGAGTGTAGGGTATAGAGTGTAGGGTATAGAGTGTATGGTATAGAGTGTGGGGTATAGAGTGTAGGGTGTAGAGTGTAGGGTATAGAGTGTAGGGTATAGAGTGTAGGGTATAGAGTGTAGGGTATAGAGTGTAGGGTGTAGAGTGTAGGGTATAGAGTGTATGGTATAGAGTGTAGGGTATAGAATGTATGGTATAGAGTGTAGAGTGTAGGATATAGAGTGTAGGGTATAGAGTGTAGAGTGTAGGGTATAGAGTGTAGGGTATAGAGTGTAGGGTATAGAGTGTAGAGTGTAGGGATTAGAGTGTAGGGTATAGAGTGTAGGGTATAGAGTGTAGAGTGTAGGGTATAGAGTGTATGGTATAGAGTGTAGGGTATAGAGTGTAGGGTGTAGAGTGTAGGGTATAGAGTGTAGGGTATAGAGTGTAGGGTATAGAGTGTAGGGAATAGAGTGTAGAGTGTAAGGTATAGAGTGTAGAGTGTAGGGTATAGAATGTAGAGTGAAGGGATTAGAGTGTAGGGTATAGAGTGTAGGGTGTAGAGTGTAGGGTATTGAGTGTAGAGTGTAGGGTATAGAGTGTATGGTATAGAGTGTAGGGTATAGAGTGTAGGGTGTAGAGTGTAGGGTATAGAGTGTAGGGTATAGAGTGTAGGGTATAGAGTGTAGGGAATAGAGTGTAGAGTGTAAGGTATAGAGTGTAGAGTGTAGGGTATAGAGTGTAGGGTATAGACTGTAGGGTATAGATTGTAGAGTGTAGGCTATAGAGTGTAGGTTATAGAGTGTAGAGTGTAGGGTATAGAGTGTAGGGTATAGAGTGTAGGGTATAGAGTGTAGAGTGTAGGGTATAGTGTGTAAGGTATAGAGTGCAGGGTGTAGAGTGTAGGGTATAGAGTGTAGGGTATAGAGTGTAGAGTGTAGGGTATAGAGTGTATGCTATAGAGTGTATGGTGTAGAGTGTATGGTATAGAGTGTAGGGTATAGATTGTAGAGTGTATGGTATAGAGTGTAGGGTATAGAGTGTATGTTATAGAGTGTAGGGTATAGAGTGTAGGGTAGAGAGTGTAGAGTGTAAGGTATAGAGTGTAGGGTATAGAGTGTAGAGTGTCGGGATTAGAGTGTAGGGTATAGAGTGTAGGATGTAGAGTGTAGGGTATAGAGTGTAGAGTGTAGGGTATAGAGTGTATGGTATAGAGTGTAGGGTATAGAGTGTAGGGTGTAGAGTGTAGGGTATAGAGTGTAGGGTATAGAGTGTAGGGTATAGAGTGTAGGGTATAGAGTGTAGGGAATAGAGTGTAGAGTGTAAGGTATAGAGTGTAGAGTGTAGGGTATAGAGTGTAGGGTATAGACTGTAGGGTATAGAGTGTGGGTATAGAGTGTAGGGTATAGATTGTAGAGTGTAGGCTATAGAGTGTAGGGTATAGAGTGTAGAGTGTAGGGTATAGAGTGTAGGGTATAGAGTGTAGGGTATAGAGTGTAGGGTATAGAGTGTAGAGTGTAGGGTATAGTGTGTAGGGTATAGAGTGCAGGGTGTAGAGTGTAGGGTATAGAGTGTACGGTATAGAGTGTAGAGTGTAGGGTATAGAGTGTAGGTTATAGAGTGTAGGGTATAGAGTGTAGGGTATAGAGTGTAGAGTGTAGGGTATAGCGTGTAGAGTGTCGGGTATAGAGTGTAGGGTATAGAGTGTAGGGTATAGAGTGTAGGGTGTAGAGTGTTGGGTATAGAGTGTAGGGTATAGAGTGTAGGGTATAGAGTGTAGGGTATAGAGTGTAGGGAATAGAGTGTAGAGTGTAAGGTATAGAATGTAGAGTGTAGGGTATAGAGTGTAGGGTATAGAGTGTAGAGTGTAGGGATTAGAGTGTAGGGTATAGAGTGTAGGGTATAGAGTGTAGGGTATAGAGTGTAGAGTGTAGGGTATAGAGTGTAGAGTGTAGGGTATAGAGTGTAGGGTATAGAGTGTAGGGTATAGAGTGTAGGGTAGAGTGTGTAGAGTGTAGGGTATAGAGTGTAGGGTATAGAGTGTAGGGTATAGAGTGTAGAGTGTAGGGATTAGAGTGTAGGGTATAGAGTGTAGGGTGTAGAGTGTAGGGTATAGAGTGTAGAGTGTAGGGTATAGAGTGTATGGTATAGAGTGTAGGGTGTAGAGTGTAGGGTATAGAGTGTAGTGTATAGAGTGTAGGGTATATAGTGTAGGGAATAGAGTGTAGAGTGTAAGATATAGAGTGTAGAGTGTAGGGTATAGAGTGTAGGGTATAGAGTGTAGAGTGAAGGGATTAGAGTGTAGGGTATAGAGTGTAGGGTGTAGAGTGTAGGGTATAGAGTGTAGAGTGTAGGGTATAGAGTGTATGGTATAGAGTGTAGGGTATAGAGTGTAGGGTGTAGAGTGTAGGGTATAGAGTGTAGGGTATAGAGTGTAGGGTACAGAGTGTAGGGTATAGAGTGTAGGGAATAGAGTGTAGAGTGTAAGGTATAGAGTGTAGAGTGTAGGGTATAGAGTGTAGGGTATAGACTGTAGGGTATAGAGTGTGGGTATAGAGTGTAGGGTATAGATTGTAGAGTGTAGGCTATAGAGTGTAGGGTATAGAGTGTAGAGTGTAGGGTATAGAGTGTAGGGTATAGAGTGTAGGGTATAGAGTGTAGGGTATAGAGTGTAGAGTGTAGGGTATAGTGTGTAGGGTATAGAGTGCAGGGTGTAGAGTGTAGGGTATAGAGTGTACGGTATAGAGTGTAGAGTGTAGGGTATAGAGTGTATGCTATAGAGTGTATGGTGTAGAGTGTATGGTATAGAGTGTAGGGTATAGATTGTAGAGTGTATGGTATAGAGTGTAGGGTATAGAGTGTAGGGTATAGAGTGTATGTTATAGAGTGTAGGGTATAGAGTGTAGGGTAGAGAGTGTAGAGTGTAGGGTATAGAGTGTAGGGTATAGAGTGTAGGGTATAGAGTGTAGAGTGTCGGGATTAGAGTGTAGGGTATAGAGTGTAGGATGTAGAGTGTAGGGTATAGAGTGTAGGGTATAGAGTGTATGGTATAGAGTGTGGGGTATAGAGTGTAGGGTGTAGAGTGTAGGGTATAGAGTGTAGGGTATAGAGTGTAGGGTATAGAGTGTAGGGTATAGAGTGTAGGGTGTAGAGTGTAGGGTATAGAGTGTATGGTATAGAGTGTAGGGTATAGAATGTATGGTATAGAGTGTAGAGTGTAGGATATAGAGTGTAGGGTATAGAGTGTAGAGTGTAGGGTATAGAGTGTAGGGTATAGAGTGTAGGGTATAGAGTGTAGAGTGTAGGGATTAGAGTGTAGGGTATAGAGTGTAGGGTATAGAGTGTAGAGTGTAGGGTATAGAGTGTATGGTATAGAGTGTAGGGTATAGAGTGTAGGGTGTAGAGTGTAGGGTATAGAGTGTAGGGTATAGAGTGTAGGGTATAGAGTGTAGGGAATAGAGTGTAGAGTGTAAGGTATAGAGTGTAGAGTGTAGGGTATAGAATGTAGAGTGAAGGGATTAGAGTGTAGGGTATAGAGTGTAGGGTGTAGAGTGTAGGGTATTGAGTGTAGAGTGTAGGGTATAGAGTGTATGGTATAGAGTGTAGGGTATAGAGTGTAGGGTGTAGAGTGTAGGGTATAGAGTGTAGGGTATAGAGTGTAGGGTATAGAGTGTAGGGAATAGAGTGTAGAGTGTAAGGTATAGAGTGTAGAGTGTAGGGTATAGAGTGTAGGGTATAGACTGTAGGGTATAGATTGTAGAGTGTAGGCTATAGAGTGTAGGTTATAGAGTGTAGAGTGTAGGGTATAGAGTGTAGGGTATAGAGTGTAGGGTATAGAGTGTAGAGTGTAGGGTATAGTGTGTAAGGTATAGAGTGCAGGGTGTAGAGTGTAGGGTATAGAGTGTAGGGTATAGAGTGTAGAGTGTAGGGTATAGAGTGTATGCTATAGAGTGTATGGTGTAGAGTGTATGGTATAGAGTGTAGGGTATAGATTGTAGAGTGTATGGTATAGAGTGTAGGGTATAGAGTGTATGTTATAGAGTGTAGGGTATAGAGTGTAGGGTAGAGAGTGTAGAGTGTAAGGTATAGAGTGTAGGGTATAGAGTGTAGAGTGTCGGGATTAGAGTGTAGGGTATAGAGTGTAGGATGTAGAGTGTAGGGTATAGAGTGTAGAGTGTAGGGTATAGAGTGTATGGTATAGAGTGTAGGGTATAGAGTGTAGGGTGTAGAGTGTAGGGTATAGAGTGTAGGGTATAGAGTGTAGGGTATAGAATGTATGGTATAGAGTGTAGAGTGTAGGATATAGAGTGTAGGGTATAGAGTGTAGAGTGTAGGGTATAGAGTGTAGGGTATAGAGTGTAGGGTATAGAGTGTAGAGTGTAGGGATTAGAGTGTAGGGTATAGAGTGTAGGGTATAGAGTGTAGAGTGTAGGGTAGAGAGTGTAGGATATAGAGTGTAGAGTGTAGGGTATAGAGTGTAGGGTATAGAGTGTAGGGTATAGAGTGTAGGGTATAGAGTGTAGAGCGTAGGGTATAGAGTGTAGGGTATAGAGTGTAGGGTATAGAGTGTAGGGTGTAGAGTGTAGGGTATAGAGTGTAGGGTATAGAGTGTAGGGTGTAGAGTGTAGGGTATAGAGTGTATGGTATAGAGTGTAGGGTATAGTATGTATGGTATAGAGTGTAGAGTGTAGGATATAGAGTGTAGGGTATAGAGTGTAGAGTGTAGGGTATAGAGTGTAGAGTGTAGGGTATAGAGTGTAGGGTATAGAGTGTAGGGTAGAGTGTGTAGAGTGTAGGGTATAGAGTGTAGGGTATAGAGTGTAGGGTATAGAGTGTAGAGTGTAGGGATTAGAGTGTAGGGTATAGAGTGTAGGGTGTAGAGTGTAGGGTATAGAGTGTAGAGTGTAGGGTATAGAGTGTATGGTATAGAGTGTAGGGTGTAGAGTGTAGGGTATAGAGTGTAGGGTATATAGTGTAGGGAATAGAGTGTAGAGTGTAAGATATAGAGTGTAGAGTGTAGGGTATAGAGTGTAGAGTGAAGGGATTAGAGTGTAGGGTATAGAGTGTAGGGTGTAGAGTGTAGGGTATAGAGTGTAGAGTGTAGGGTATAGAGTGTATGGTATAGAGTGTAGGGTATAGAGTGTAGGGTGTAGAGTGTAGGGTATAGAGTGTAGGGTATAGAGTGTAGGGTATAGAGTGTAGGGTATAGAGTGTAGGGAATAGAGTGTAGAGTGTAAGGTATAGAGTGTAGAGTGTAGGGTATAGAGTGTAGGGTATAGACTGTAGGGTATAGAGTGTGGGTATAGAGTGTAGGGTATAGATTGTAGAGTGTAGGCTATAGAGTGTAGGGTATAGAGTGTAGAGTGTAGGGTATAGAGTGTAGGGTATAGAGTGTAGGGTATAGAGTGTAGGGTATAGAGTGTAGAGTGTAGGGTATAGTGTGTAGGGTATAGAGTGCAGGGTGTAGAGTGTAGGGTATAGAGTGTACGGTATAGAGTGTAGAGTGTAGGGTATAGAGTGTAGGTTATAGAGTGTAGGGTATAGAGTGTAGGGTATAGAGTGTAGAGTGTAGGGTATAGCGTGTAGAGTGTCGGGTATAGAGTGTAGGGTATAGAGTGTAGGGTATAGAGTGTAGGGTGTAGAGTGTTGGGTATAGAGTGTAGGGTATAGAGTGTAGGGTATAGAGTGTAGGGTATAGAGTGTAGGGAATAGAGTGTAGAGTGTAAGGTATAGAATGTAGAGTGTAGGGTATAGAGTGTAGGGTATAGAGTGTAGAGTGTAGGGATTAGAGTGTAGGGTATAGAGTGTAGGGTATAGAGTGTAGGGTATAGAGTGTAGAGTGTAGGGTATAGAGTGTAGAGTGTAGGGTATAGAGTGTAGGGTATAGAGTGTAGGGTATAGAGTGTAGGGTAGAGTGTGTAGAGTGTAGGGTATAGAGTGTAGGGTATAGAGTGTAGGGTATAGAGTGTAGAGTGTAGGGATTAGAGTGTAGGGTATAGAGTGTAGGGTGTAGAGTGTAGGGTATAGAGTGTAGAGTGTAGGGTATAGAGTGTATGGTATAGAGTGTAGGGTGTAGAGTGTAGGGTATAGAGTGTAGTGTATAGAGTGTAGGGTATATAGTGTAGGGAATAGAGTGTAGAGTGTAAGATATAGAGTGTAGAGTGTAGGGTATAGAGTGTAGGGTATAGAGTGTAGAGTGAAGGGATTAGAGTGTAGGGTATAGAGTGTAGGGTGTAGAGTGTAGGGTATAGAGTGTAGAGTGTAGGGTATAGAGTGTATGGTATAGAGTGTAGGGTATAGAGTGTAGGGTGTAGAGTGTAGGGTATAGAGTGTAGGGTATAGAGTGTAGGGTACAGAGTGTAGGGTATAGAGTGTAGGGAATAGAGTGTAGAGTGTAAGGTATAGAGTGTAGAGTGTAGGGTATAGAGTGTAGGGTATAGACTGTAGGGTATAGAGTGTGGGTATAGAGTGTAGGGTATAGATTGTAGAGTGTAGGCTATAGAGTGTAGGGTATAGAGTGTAGAGTGTAGGGTATAGAGTGTAGGGTATAGAGTGTAGGGTATAGAGTGTAGGGTATAGAGTGTAGAGTGTAGGGTATAGTGTGTAGGGTATAGAGTGCAGGGTGTAGAGTGTAGGGTATAGAGTGTACGGTATAGAGTGTAGAGTGTAGGGTATAGAGTGTATGCTATAGAGTGTATGGTGTAGAGTGTATGGTATAGAGTGTAGGGTATAGATTGTAGAGTGTATGGTATAGAGTGTAGGGTATAGAGTGTAGGGTATAGAGTGTATGTTATAGAGTGTAGGGTATAGAGTGTAGGGTAGAGAGTGTAGAGTGTAGGGTATAGAGTGTAGGGTATAGAGTGTAGGGTATAGAGTGTAGAGTGTCGGGATTAGAGTGTAGGGTATAGAGTGTAGGATGTAGAGTGTAGGGTATAGAGTGTAGGGTATAGAGTGTATGGTATAGAGTGTGGGGTATAGAGTGTAGGGTGTAGAGTGTAGGGTATAGAGTGTAGGGTATAGAGTGTAGGGTATAGAGTGTAGGGTATAGAGTGTAGGGTGTAGAGTGTAGGGTATAGAGTGTATGGTATAGAGTGTAGGGTATAGAATGTATGGTATAGAGTGTAGAGTGTAGGATATAGAGTGTAGGGTATAGAGTGTAGAGTGTAGGGTATAGAGTGTAGGGTATAGAGTGTAGGGTATAGAGTGTAGAGTGTAGGGATTAGAGTGTAGGGTATAGAGTGTAGGGTATAGAGTGTAGAGTGTAGGGTAGAGAGTGTAGGATATAGAGTGTAGAGTGTAGGGTATAGAGTGTAGGGTATAGAGTGTATGGTATAGAGTGTAGGGTATAGAGTGTAGTGTGTAGGGTATAGAGTGTAGGGTATAGAGTGTAGGGTATAGAGTGTAGAGTGTAGGGTATAGAGTGTAGGGTATAGAGTGTAGGGCATAGAGTGTGGGGCATAGAGTGTAGGGTATAGAGTGTAGGGTGTAGTGTAGGGTATAGAGTGTAGGGTATAGAGTGTAGAGTGTAGGGTATAGAGTGTAGGGTATAGAGTGTAGGGTATAGAGTGTAGGGTATAGAGTGTAGGGTATAGAGTGTAGAGTGTAGGGTATAGCGTGTAGAGTGTCGGGTATAGAGTGTAGGGTATAGAGTGTAGGGTATAGAGTGTAGGGTATAGAGTGTAGAGTGTAGGGTATAGAGTGTAGAGTGTAGGGTATAGGGTGTATGGTATAGAGTGTAGGGTATAGAGTGTAGGGTGTAGAGTGTTGGGTATAGAGTGTAGGGTATAGAGTGTAGGGTAGAGAGTGTAGGGTATAGAGTGTAGGGAATAGAGTGTAGAGTGTAAGGTATAGAGTGTAGAGTGTAGGGTATAGAGTGTAGGGTATAGAGTGTAGAGTGTAGGGATTAGAGTGTAGGGTATAGAGTGGAGGGTATAGAGTGTAGGGTATAGAGTGTAGGGCATAGAGTGTAGGGTATAGAGTGTAGGGTATAGAGTGTAGAGTGTAGGGTATAGAGTGTAGAGTGTAGGGTATAGAGTGTAGGGTATAGAGTGTAGGGTATAGAGTGTAGGGCATAGAGTGTAGGGTATAGAGTGTAGGGTATAGAGTGTAGAGTGTAGGGTATAGAGTGTAGGGTATAGAGTGTAGGGTATAGAGTGTAGAGTGTAGGGTATAGAGTGTAGGGTATAGAGTGTAGGGTATAGAGTGTAGGGTATAGAGTGTAGGGCATAGAGTGTATGGTATAGAGTGTAGGGTATAGAGTGTAGGGTATAGAGTGTATGTTATAGAGTGTAGGGTATAGAGTGTAGGGTAGAGAGTGTAGAGTGTAAGGTATAGAGTGTAGGGTATAGAGTGTAGAGTGTCGGGATTAGAGTGTAGGGTATAGAGTGTAGGATGTAGAGTGTAGGGTATAGAGTGTAGAGTGTAGGGTATAGAGTGTATGGTATAGAGTGTAGGGTATAGAGTGTAGGGTGTAGAGTGTAGGGTAGAGAGTGTAGAGTGTAAGGTATAGAGTGTAGGGTATAGAGTGTAGAGTGTCGGGATTAGAGTGTAGGGTATAGAGTGTAGGATGTAGAGTGTAGGGTATAGAGTGTAGAGTGTAGGGTATAGAGTGTATGGTATAGAGTGTAGGGTATAGAGTGTAGGGTGTAGAGTGTAGGGTATAGAGTGTAGGGTATAGAGTGTAGGGTATAGAGTGTAGGGTATAGAGTGTAGGGTGTAGAGTGTAGGGTATAGAGTGTAGGGTATAGAGTGTAGGGTATAGAATGTATGGTATAGAGTGTAGAGTGTAGGATATAGAGTGTAGGGTATAGAGTGTAGAGTGTAGGGTATAGAGTGTAGGGTATAGAGTGTAGGGTATAGAGTGTAGAGTGTAGGGATTAGAGTGTAGGGTATAGAGTGTAGGGTATAGAGTGTAGAGTGTAGGGTAGAGAGTGTAGGATATAGAGTGTAGAGTGTAGGGTATAGAGTGTAGGGTATAGAGTGTAGGGTATAGAGTGTAGGGTATAGAGTGTAGAGCGTAGGGTATAGAGTGTAGGGTATAGAGTGTAGGGTATAGAGTGTAGGGTGTAGAGTGTAGGGTATAGAGTGTAGGGTATAGAGTGTAGGGTGTAGAGTGTAGGGTATAGAGTGTATGGTATAGAGTGTAGGGTATAGTATGTATGGTATAGAGTGTAGAGTGTAGGATATAGAGTGTAGGGTATAGAGTGTAGAGTGTAGGGATTAGAGTGTAGGGTATAGAGTGTAGGGTATAGAGTGTAGAGTGTAGGGTAGAGAGTGTAGGATATAGAGTGTAGAGTGTAGGGTATAGAGTGTAGGGTATAGAGTGTAGGGTATAGAGTGTAGGGTATAGATTGTAGAGTGTATGGTATAGAGTGTATGGTATAGATTGTAGGGTATAGAGTGTAGGGTGAAGAGTGTAGGGTATAGAGTGTATGGTATAGATTGTAGGGTATAGAGTGTAGGGTATAGAGTGTAGGGTATAGAGTGTAGAGTGTAGGGTAGAGAGTGTAGGGTATAGAGTGTAGGGTATAGAGTGTAGGGTATAGAGTGTAGGGTGTAGAGTGTAGGGTATAGAGTGTAGGGTATAGAGTGTAGAGTGTAGGGTATAGAGTGTAGGGTATAGAGTGTAGGTTATAGAGTGTAGGGTATAGAGTGTAGGGTATAGAGTGTAGAGTGTAGGGTATAGCGTGTAGAGTGTCGGGTATAGAGTGTAGGGTATAGAGTGTAGGGTATAGAGTGTAGGGTGTAGAGTGTTGGGTATAGAGTGTAGGGTATAGAGTGTAGGGTATAGAGTGTAGGGTATAGAGTGTAGGGAATAGAGTGTAGAGTGTAAGGTATAGAATGTAGAGTGTAGGGTATAGAGTGTAGGGTATAGAGTGTAGAGTGTAGGGATTAGAGTGTAGGGTATAGAGTGTAGGGTATAGAGTGTAGGGTATAGAGTGTAGAGTGTAGGGTATAGAGTGTAGAGTGTAGGGTATAGAGTGTAGGGTATAGAGTGTAGGGTAGAGTGTGTAGAGTGTAGGGTATAGAGTGTAGGGTATAGAGTGTAGAGTGTAGGGATTAGAGTGTAGGGTATAGAGTGTAGGGTGTAGAGTGTAGGGTATAGAGTGTAGAGTGTAGGGTATAGAGTGTATGGTATAGAGTGTAGGGTGTAGAGTGTAGGGTATAGAGTGTAGGGTATAGAGTGTAGGGTATATAGTGTAGGGAATAGAGTGTAGAGTGTAAGATATAGAGTGTAGAGTGTAGGGTATAGAGTGTAGGGTATAGAGTGTAGAGTGAAGGGATTAGAGTGTAGGGTATAGAGTGTAGGGTGTAGAGTGTAGGGTATAGAGTGTAGAGTGTAGGGTATAGAGTGTATGGTATAGAGTGTAGGGTATAGAGTGTAGGGTGTAGAGTGTAGGGTATAGAGTGTAGGGTATAGAGTGTAGGGTATAGAGTGTAGGGTATAGAGTGTAGGGAATAGAGTGTAGGGTGTAGAGTGTTGGGTATAGAGTGTAGGGTATAGAGTGTAGGGTATAGAGTGTAGGGTATAGAGTGTAGGGTATAGAGTGTAGGGAATAGAGTGTAGAGTGTAAGGTATAGAGTGTAGAGTGTAGGGTATAAAGTGTAGGGTATAGAGTGTAGAGTGTAGGGATTAGAGTGTAGGGTATAGAGTGTAGGGTATAGAGTGTAGGGTATAGAGTGTAGGGTATAGAGTGTAGAGTGTAGGGTATAGAGTGTAGAGTGTAGGGTATAGAGTGTAGGGTATAGAGTGTAGGGTATAGAGTGTAGGGTAGAGTGTGTAGAGTGTAGGGTATAGAGTGTAGGGTATAGAGTGTAGGGTATAGAGTGTAGAGTGTAGGGATTAGAGTGTAGGGTATAGAGTGTAGGGTGTAGGGTATAGAGTGTAGGGTATAGAGTGTATGGTATAGAGTGTAGGGTATAGAGTGTAGGGTGTAGAGTGTAGGGTATAGAGTGTAGGGTATAGAGTGTAGGGTATAGAGTGTAGGGAATAGAGTGTAGAGTGTAAGGTATAGAGTGTAGAGTGTAGGGTATAGAATGTAGAGTGAAGGGATTAGAGTGTAGGGTATAGAGTGTAGGGTGTAGAGTGTAGGGTATTGAGTGTAGAGTGTAGGGTATAGAGTGTATGGTATAGAGTGTAGGGTATAGAGTGTAGGGTGTAGAGTGTAGGGTATAGAGTGTAGGGTATAGAGTGTAGGGTATAGAGTGTAGGGAATAGAGTGTAGAGTGTAAGGTATAGAGTGTAGAGTGTAGGGTATAGAGTGTAGGGTATAGACTGTAGGGTATAGATTGTAGAGTGTAGGCTATAGAGTGTAGGTTATAGAGTGTAGAGTGTAGGGTATAGAGTGTAGGGTATAGAGTGTAGGGTATAGAGTGTAGAGTGTAGGGTATAGTGTGTAAGGTATAGAGTGCAGGGTGTAGAGTGTAGGGTATAGAGTGTAGGGTATAGAGTGTAGAGTGTAGGGTATAGAGTGTATGCTATAGAGTGTATGGTGTAGAGTGTATGGTATAGAGTGTAGGGTATAGATTGTAGAGTGTATGGTATAGAGTGTAGGGTATAGAGTGTATGTTATAGAGTGTAGGGTATAGAGTGTAGGGTAGAGAGTGTAGAGTGTAAGGTATAGAGTGTAGGGTATAGAGTGTAGAGTGTCGGGATTAGAGTGTAGGGTATAGAGTGTAGGATGTAGAGTGTAGGGTATAGAGTGTAGAGTGTAGGGTATAGAGTGTATGGTATAGAGTGTAGGGTATAGAGTGTAGGGTGTAGAGTGTAGGGTATAGAGTGTAGGGTATAGAGTGTAGGGTATAGAATGTATGGTATAGAGTGTAGAGTGTAGGATATAGAGTGTAGGGTATAGAGTGTAGAGTGTAGGGTATAGAGTGTAGGGTATAGAGTGTAGGGTATAGAGTGTAGAGTGTAGGGATTAGAGTGTAGGGTATAGAGTGTAGGGTATAGAGTGTAGAGTGTAGGGTAGAGAGTGTAGGATATAGAGTGTAGAGTGTAGGGTATAGAGTGTAGGGTATAGAGTGTAGGGTATAGAGTGTAGGGTATAGAGTGTAGAGCGTAGGGTATAGAGTGTAGGGTATAGAGTGTAGGGTATAGAGTGTAGGGTGTAGAGTGTAGGGTATAGAGTGTAGGGTATAGAGTGTAGGGTGTAGAGTGTAGGGTATAGAGTGTATGGTATAGAGTGTAGGGTATAGTATGTATGGTATAGAGTGTAGAGTGTAGGATATAGAGTGTAGGGTATAGAGTGTAGAGTGTAGGGATTAGAGTGTAGGGTATAGAGTGTAGGGTATAGAGTGTAGAGTGTAGGGTAGAGAGTGTAGGATATAGAGTGTAGAGTGTAGGGTATAGAGTGTAGGGTATAGAGTGTAGGGTATAGAGTGTAGGGTATAGATTGTAGAGTGTATGGTATAGAGTGTATGGTATAGATTGTAGGGTATAGAGTGTAGGGTGAAGAGTGTAGGGTATAGAGTGTAGGGTATAGAGTGTAGGGTATAGAGTGTAGGGTATAGAGTGTAGGGTGTAGAGTGTAGGGTATAGAGTGTATGGTATAGAGTGTAGGGTATAGAATGTATGGTATAGAGTGTAGAGTGTAGGATATAGAGTGTAGGGTATAGAGTGTAGAGTGTAGGGTATTGAGTGTAGGGTATAGAGTGTAGGGTATAGAGTGTAGAGTGTAGGGATTAGAGTGTAGGGTATAGAGTGTAGGGTATAGAGTGTAGAGTGTAGGGTAGAGAGTGTAGGGTATAGAGTGTAGGGTATAGAGTGTAGGGTATAGAGTGTAGGGTGTAGAGTGTAGGGTATAGAGTGTAGGGTATAGAGTGTAGAGTGTAGGGTATAGAGTGTAGGGTATACTTAGGCCAGTAAGTCTAACCTCTATTGTTGGTAAAATATTTGAAGGGTTTCTGAGGGATGTTATTCTGGATTATCTCAATGAGAATAACTGTTTAACTCCATATCAGCATGGGTTTATGAGAAATCGCTCCTGTCAAACCAATCTAATCAGTTTTTATGAAGAGGTAAGCTATAGACTGGACCACGGTGAGTCATTGGACGTGGTATATCTCGATTTTTCCAAAGCGTTTGATACCGTGCCGCACAAGAGGTTGGTACACAAAATGAGAATGCTTGGTCTGGGGGAAAATGTGTGTAAATGGGTTAGTAACTGGCTTAGTGATAGAAAGCAGAGGGTGGTTATAAATGGTATAGTCTCTAACTGGGTCGCTGTGACCAGTGGGGTACCGCAGGGGTCAGTATTGGGACCTGTTCTCTTCAACATATTCATTAATGATCTGGTAGAAGGTTTACACAGTAAAATATCGATATTTGCAGATGATACAAAACTATGTAAAGCAGTTAATACAAGAGAAGATAGTATTCTGCTACAGATGGATCTGGATAAGTTGGAAACTTGGGCTGAAAGGTGGCAGATGAGGTTTAACAATGATAAATGTAAGGTTATACACATGGGAAGAGGGAATCAATATCACCATTACACACTGAACGGGAAACCACTGGGTAAATCTGACAGGGAGAAGGACTTGGGGATCCTAGTTAATGATAAACTTACCTGGAGCAGCCAGTGCCAGGCAGCAGCTGCCAAGGCAAACAGGATCATGGGGTGCATTAAAAGAGGTCTGGATACACATGATGAGAGAATTATACTGCCTCTGTACAAATCCCTAGTTAGACCGCACATGGAGTACTGTGTCCAGTTTTGGGCACCGGTGCTCAGGAAGGATATAATGGAACTAGAGAGAGTACAAAGGAGGGCAACAAAATTAATAAAGGGGATGGGAGAACTACAATACCCAGATAGATTAGCGAAATTAGGATTATTTAGTCTAGAAAAAAGACGACTGAGGGGCGATCTAATAACCATGTATAAGTATATAAGGGGACGATACAAATATCTCGCTGAGGATCTGTTTATACCAAGGAAGGTGACGGGCACAAGGGGGCATTCTTTGCGTCTGGAGGAGAGAAGGTTTTTCCACCAACATAGAAGAGGATTCTTTACTGTTAGGGCAGTGAGAATCTGGAATTGCTTGCCTGAGGAGGTGGTGATGGCGAACTCAGTCGAGGGGTTCAAGAGAGGCCTGGATGTCTTCCTGGAGCAGAACAATATTGTATCATACAATTATTAGGTTCTGTAGAAGGACGTAGATCTGGGGATTTATTATGATGGAATATAGGCTGAACTGGATGGACAAATGTCTTTTTTCGGCCTTACTAACTATGTTACTATGTTACTATGTATAGAGTGTAGGTTATAGAGTGTAGGGTATAGAGTGTAGGGTATAGAGTGTAGAGTGTAGGGTATAGCGTGTAGAGTGTCGGGTATAGAGTGTAGGGTATAGAGTGTAGGGTATAGAGTGTAGGGTGTAGAGTGTTGGGTATAGAGTGTAGGGTATAGAGTGTACGGTATAGAGTGTAGGGTATAGAGTGTAGGGAATAGAGTGTAGAGTGTAAGGTATAGAATGTAGAGTGTAGGGTATAGAGTGTAGGGTATAGAGTGTAGAGTGTAGGGATTAGAGTGTAGGGTATAGAGTGTAGGGTATAGAGTGTAGGGTATAGAGTGTAGAGTGTAGGGTATAGAGTGTAGAGTGTAGGGTATAGAGTGTAGGGTATAGAGTGTAGGGTAGAGTGTGTAGAGTGTAGGGTATAGAGTGTAGGGTATAGAGTGTAGGGTATAGAGTGTAGAGTGTAGGGATTAGAGTGTAGGGTATAGAGTGTAGGGTGTAGAGTGTAGGGTATAGAGTGTAGAGTGTAGGGTATAGAGTGTATGGTATAGAGTGTAGGGTGTAGAGTGTAGGGTATAGAGTGTAGGGTATATAGTGTAGGGAATAGAGTGTAGAGTGTAAGATATAGAGTGTAGAGTGTAGGGTATAGAGTGTAGAGTGAAGGGATTAGAGTGTAGGGTATAGAGTGTAGGGTGTAGAGTGTAGGGTATAGAGTGTAGAGTGTAGGGTATAGAGTGTATGGTATAGAGTGTAGGGTATAGAGTGTAGGGTGTAGAGTGTAGGGTATAGAGTGTAGGGTATAGAGTGTAGGGTATAGAGTGTAGGGTATAGAGTGTAGGGAATAGAGTGTAGAGTGTAAGGTATAGAGTGTAGAGTGTAGGGTATAGAGTGTAGGGTATAGACTGTAGGGTATAGAGTGTGGGTATAGAGTGTAGGGTATAGATTGTAGAGTGTAGGCTATAGAGTGTAGGGTATAGAGTGTAGAGTGTAGGGTATAGAGTGTAGGGTATAGAGTGTAGGGTATAGAGTGTAGGGTATAGAGTGTAGAGTGTAGGGTATAGTGTGTAGGGTATAGAGTGCAGGGTGTAGAGTGTAGGGTATAGAGTGTACGGTATAGAGTGTAGAGTGTAGGGTATAGAGTGTAGGTTATAGAGTGTAGGGTATAGAGTGTAGGGTATAGAGTGTAGAGTGTAGGGTATAGCGTGTAGAGTGTCGGGTATAGAGTGTAGGGTATAGAGTGTAGGGTATAGAGTGTAGGGTGTAGAGTGTTGGGTATAGAGTGTAGGGTATAGAGTGTAGGGTATAGAGTGTAGGGTATAGAGTGTAGGGAATAGAGTGTAGAGTGTAAGGTATAGAATGTAGAGTGTAGGGTATAGAGTGTAGGGTATAGAGTGTAGAGTGTAGGGATTAGAGTGTAGGGTATAGAGTGTAGGGTATAGAGTGTAGGGTATAGAGTGTAGAGTGTAGGGTATAGAGTGTAGAGTGTAGGGTATAGAGTGTAGGGTATAGAGTGTAGGGTATAGAGTGTAGGGTAGAGTGTGTAGAGTGTAGGGTATAGAGTGTAGGGTATAGAGTGTAGGGTATAGAGTGTAGAGTGTAGGGATTAGAGTGTAGGGTATAGAGTGTAGGGTGTAGAGTGTAGGGTATAGAGTGTAGAGTGTAGGGTATAGAGTGTATGGTATAGAGTGTAGGGTGTAGAGTGTAGGGTATAGAGTGTAGTGTATAGAGTGTAGGGTATATAGTGTAGGGAATAGAGTGTAGAGTGTAAGATATAGAGTGTAGAGTGTAGGGTATAGAGTGTAGGGTATAGAGTGTAGAGTGAAGGGATTAGAGTGTAGGGTATAGAGTGTAGGGTGTAGAGTGTAGGGTATAGAGTGTAGAGTGTAGGGTATAGAGTGTATGGTATAGAGTGTAGGGTATAGAGTGTAGGGTGTAGAGTGTAGGGTATAGAGTGTAGGGTATAGAGTGTAGGGTACAGAGTGTAGGGTATAGAGTGTAGGGAATAGAGTGTAGAGTGTAAGGTATAGAGTGTAGAGTGTAGGGTATAGAGTGTAGGGTATAGACTGTAGGGTATAGAGTGTGGGTATAGAGTGTAGGGTATAGATTGTAGAGTGTAGGCTATAGAGTGTAGGGTATAGAGTGTAGAGTGTAGGGTATAGAGTGTAGGGTATAGAGTGTAGGGTATAGAGTGTAGGGTATAGAGTGTAGAGTGTAGGGTATAGTGTGTAGGGTATAGAGTGCAGGGTGTAGAGTGTAGGGTATAGAGTGTACGGTATAGAGTGTAGAGTGTAGGGTATAGAGTGTATGCTATAGAGTGTATGGTGTAGAGTGTATGGTATAGAGTGTAGGGTATAGATTGTAGAGTGTATGGTATAGAGTGTAGGGTATAGAGTGTAGGGTATAGAGTGTATGTTATAGAGTGTAGGGTATAGAGTGTAGGGTAGAGAGTGTAGAGTGTAGGGTATAGAGTGTAGGGTATAGAGTGTAGGGTATAGAGTGTAGAGTGTCGGGATTAGAGTGTAGGGTATAGAGTGTAGAGTGTAGGGTATAGAGTGTAGGGTATAGAGTGTAGGGTATAGAGTGTATGGTATAGAGTGTGGGGTATAGAGTGTAGGGTGTAGAGTGTAGGGTATAGAGTGTAGGGTATAGAGTGTAGGGTATAGAGTGTAGGGTATAGAGTGTAGGGTGTAGAGTGTAGGGTATAGAGTGTATGGTATAGAGTGTAGGGTATAGAATGTATGGTATAGAGTGTAGAGTGTAGGATATAGAGTGTAGGGTATAGAGTGTAGAGTGTAGGGTATAGAGT
This sequence comes from Ranitomeya imitator, assembly GCF_032444005.1. Taxonomy (NCBI): domain Eukaryota; kingdom Metazoa; phylum Chordata; class Amphibia; order Anura; family Dendrobatidae; genus Ranitomeya; species Ranitomeya imitator. The sequence continues at coordinate 813,618 of NW_027194158.1, forward strand.
GTAGGGTATAGAGTGTAGGGTATAGAGTGTAGAGTGTAGGGATTAGAGTGTAGGGTATAGAGTGTAGGGTATAGAGTGTAGAGTGTAGGGTAGAGAGTGTAGGATATAGAGTGTAGAGTGTAGGGTATAGAGTGTAGGGTATAGAGTGTATGGTATAGAGTGTAGGGTATAGAGTGTAGTGTGTAGGGTATAGAGTGTAGGGTATAGAGTGTAGGGTATAGAGTGTAGAGTGTAGGGTATAGAGTGTAGGGTATAGAGTGTAGGGCATAGAGTGTGGGGCATAGAGTGTAGGGTATAGAGTGTAGGGTGTAGTGTAGGGTATAGAGTGTAGGGTATAGAGTGTAGAGTGTAGGGTATAGAGTGTAGGGTATAGAGTGTAGGGTATAGAGTGTAGGGTATAGAGTGTAGGGTATAGAGTGTAGAGTGTAGGGTATAGCGTGTAGAGTGTCGGGTATAGAGTGTAGGGTATAGAGTGTAGGGTATAGAGTGTAGGGTATAGAGTGTAGAGTGTAGGGTATAGAGTGTAGAGTGTAGGGTATAGGGTGTATGGTATAGAGTGTAGGGTATAGAGTGTAGGGTGTAGAGTGTTGGGTATAGAGTGTAGGGTATAGAGTGTAGGGTAGAGAGTGTAGGGTATAGAGTGTAGGGAATAGAGTGTAGAGTGTAAGGTATAGAGTGTAGAGTGTAGGGTATAGAGTGTAGGGTATAGAGTGTAGAGTGTAGGGATTAGAGTGTAGGGTATAGAGTGGAGGGTATAGAGTGTAGGGTATAGAGTGTAGGGCATAGAGTGTAGGGTATAGAGTGTAGGGTATAGAGTGTAGAGTGTAGGGTATAGAGTGTAGAGTGTAGGGTATAGAGTGTAGGGTATAGAGTGTAGGGTATAGAGTGTAGGGCATAGAGTGTAGGGTATAGAGTGTAGGGTATAGAGTGTAGAGTGTAGGGTATAGAGTGTAGGGTATAGAGTGTAGGGTATAGAGTGTAGAGTGTAGGGTATAGAGTGTAGGGTATAGAGTGTAGGGTATAGAGTGTAGGGTATAGAGTGTAGGGCATAGAGTGTAGGGTATAGAGTGTAGGGTTTAGAGTGTAGAGTGTAGGGTATAGAGTGTAGGGTATAGAGTGTAGGGTATAGAGTGTAGAGTGAAGGGCATAGAGTGTAGAGTGTAGGGTATAGAGTGTAG